>NC_029777.3:59838733-59838985 GCF_000817695.3 Arachis duranensis
CTACAAGTCCCGCTCATCTAATTGGAGCTAAGTTTCATTGATAATTTGGAGTCTATAGTATATTCTCTTCTTTTTATCTTAATTGATTTTCAGTTTCTTGGGGACAAGCAACAATTCAAGTTTGGTGTTGTGATGAGCGGATAATTTGTACGCTTTTTGGCATTGTTTTTAGTATGTTTTTAGTATGATCTAGTTAGTTTTTAGTATATTTTTATTAGTTTTTAGTTAAAATTCACTTTTCTGGACTTTACT
>NC_029777.3:59840609-59846555 GCF_000817695.3 Arachis duranensis
TGCAGATTTAGCATTTTTCTAGCTATTTATTAAATAACTAAAACAAAGAACAAAAATTGTATGAAGTAAAAAGAAATAGACGATGGAGGCATATCATGTTTCAGATATGCATCTCCTTATTAGGGACATGAAAGAGGAAATATGAAAGAACTTTGCCACCTTCTAATGGTCGTGGCTGCTGCTTGATTCTCTCTTTTTCTTCTTTCTCTTCCCTGTCTTGGAATAATCTCGGATCTCTTCACCAGGACATCTTCTACCCCAAACAGAATCTAAGAGTCCTGAGAGCCCAACATCTTCCAATCTTTTAAAGGTTGACTCAGTATATTGATGAGATTTTGCTTGTTGCTTGGCTAAAAATTCAGGGCATTGCTCAAATGGCTTGATCTCAGGATTGAGTGTTGGCAAATTGTGGGTCAAGTACTCCAACCTTGCTTGCATGTTTTCATCATTCTCCATTCTTTGTGCATATCTAACTTCTCCCATGGTGTGATGAATATTCTTCCATTGATACAGGTTGTGACTATATTCCCCTGCTTTAGCTTGACTAAAATACAGCTTCTCATATGATTCTTTGAATTCTTTGTATTGCTCTTTTTGTCCTTCAAGAATCTGTGCTTGAAATTCTTGCTGCTGAGTCATCATTTGTTGTTGCCATCTCTCTTGTTTCTCCTCCATTTGATGCTGCCAAGCTTCTCGTTCCTCTTTATCTTTCAAATATTGCTCTATGAATTCTGGCTGGGGCTCTAGATATTTCTCTTGGCACCCCTGATTCTGACCTTGTTGAGCCTGCATGAGTTGCTGAGATAGTTCTTCAATTGATCTTTGTAACTGGCTCATGTCTATGGCATCATGAGCTTGATTTCGTCCTTCCTCTCTTTGTGATCTCCTTTGTCTAGGAGCTACCACCCCTTCTTGATATTCTTCTTCATTTATTCCCTCCATACTCTTCTTAGTGATTCCTTTTCCCTTTTTCACTTTTTCTGTGTCCTCATCTTCAAAGATCACCCCAGCTTTATTGCACTGCCTTAGAATTGTGCTTACATGGCCGAGCATAGTAGATTTGTTTGAGCTCTCAGCTATCTCTTGAATACTGTTGGCTATGAGTTGTGCAAGGTTGATTTCTCCTCCATGTAGGATACAGTATGTCAAAAGTGCTCGCTTGATTGTGACCCCTGAGGTGTTTCCAGTAGGGAGTATGGATCTTCTTACTATCTCATACCACCCCTTTGCCTCAGGGATGAGATTTATTCTCCACTGATGTCAACAAGAGGAGTACATTAGAGTTCCCACCTTCTTTCTTTAGTGATTTGCCTCATGATGGGATATTCTCCTTCCTTCAAATCAAGACCTTTCTCATAGATGACATTCTTTGTCTTCATGAACATATGATATCTCCCTTCATGGAATTGGGATCTAAATTTGGTTACATCAAATGATGGAGGTTCGGCTACCATAGGTTCCTTTCCCGGCCTCCTTTTTGAACTTGAAGAGGCCATTGGATTTGAGGTGAAAAGAAAGGAAAAGTGAGAAAAGAAGAAGTATATGTTGTGTTTGGGAAGAGTTTTGGTTCGGTTCTGTTGTGAGACAAGGGAATTATATTGGTTTTAGGAGTAAAGAGGATTATGATTTTCATATGAAGGTAGCTTGAATGAGTGTGTAAACCGTTTAGTGCTACGGCTATTAATAGGCAGATTCTTCAAACTTTCCAACAAAACCACAATGAATGAAGAAGGAGCTCGTTAGTGCTCATGAAGGGTTGAGATTGAGTTGTTCATCAAAGGAGTGCATGGAATGGACGGTCTGCATGCATTGTTGAGGCTTTGACGAGGATCCTCCTCCCATTGGCTGCATGCATTTAGGCGTTCAATGATGCATGCATGCATGCAAATTCTACTTCCCCATGAGCGCATTCTTCTAGGCACATGTGACCATCCTCACATAGCTTATCCTAGCCGTGGCCTCTCCTTGCTTTTGTCTTAATCTTTTTCTCCTACCTGAACCAAAACAGCTAGCCTTAGAACATTAATATAGTCGTTGGCAATTTATTTGCAATAATAAAAAAATTTGTTTTGGTTTGTTTAATTGTTATTTATTCTATATATTTTTTTTCGTGGTCAATTGTGTCCCTTAATTAAAGATGCTAAAAGTTGGTGAACACCAAACTTATCTTTTATTGAGGGAATGGCTTAACAATGCAAACCATTCTTCACAATTGATGCATTTTATATAAAAAATTGATGCATGATCCCTTTCTGTATGGTTTTGAGTCCATGATTGGGAAATGATCTTCTGAACATTGTTACACATGAAGACACCAAACTTAGTGTTTGGTCATATGCTTCATCAAAAGAATTATGCATATGTTCTAAGACTAATCCCCTTTTTTTGAAAAATGAACTTGGGTGTGCCTTAAGGTACACCAAACTTAGAAGTTTGACATGTTCTTTAAAACGATGTATGTATTTATCAGGCATGAAAATTCAAAATCATACTCAGAGGAATCATAGCTTATTAAATGAAAGAGAAGACAGAAATCTTAAATCATGGGTTGCCTCCTATGAAGCGCTCTTTTATTGTCACTAGCTTGACATCGAACTCCCTTTAGGGTGGTTGATGTTGGTGATGTCTCAACTTGTCACCTCTCACTGTAAGCTTTCTCTGTGTGCCTTGATGCTCAATTTCCATATGCTCAAGAGACAGTACTTGGTTGACAGTGTAATAATCTTCTGCTCCCAGCTGTTGATATACGAGTTGCACCTTATCACCTTTAGAAAATCCTTCAGTTGGGATTTTCTTGTTCTTCCACCCTTTGTGAGCCTTGTTCTTGCTCTTCATCTTTTTCTTTCTTGTTGATCTTTCTTTCTTGTCAGTGACTTGGGTTGTGATACCTTCCTTCTTGTTTATCACCCCTGCTTCCTTTTGAATTCCTTTTTCTCCTTGTACAAGCTTGTTTTTCTGTTCTACTACCTTGTCGGTTGCTTGCTTTGGAAGGAGATCACCACTTGTTTTGCTTGTTTCTTCATTCCTTTGTAATTCTGGAAAGACTCTCAAGATGATGCTCTCCTCATGCATCCTGAGGGTTAACTCTCCCTGCTCTATATCCACAATGGCTCTAGCAGTGGCCAAAAATGGTCGACCAAGTATTATGGAGTCATTTCCATTTTCTGAAGAATCCAGGACCACGAAATCCGCAGGATATATGAACTTGTCAACCTTAACTAACAGGTTCTCAATCAGCCCTTTAGGATATACTACTGATTGGTCCACCAACTCCAAGGACATCTGTATTGGCTTCACCTCCTCTATGCCAAGCTTTTTCACTAAAGAAGATGGGATTAGATTTATGCTTGCTTTTAAATCACACATTCCCTTGTTGATGAATAGGTTTCCAATAGTGCAGGGTAGGAAGAAACCTCCAGGATCTTCAAGCTTGGGAGGGAGTCCCTTTTTAATGATTGCACTGCATTCTTCACTAAACATTACAGTCTCCTTTTCACTCCAACTTCTCTTCTTGTTGATAAGCTCTTTCAAAAACTTGGCATACAGAGGCATTTGCTCCAATGCCTCAGCTAAGGGTATGTTTGATTTCCAGCTTCTTGAAAGTCTCAAGAAATTTGTGAAAATGCTGATCCTTTGTCTCTTTGTGAAATCTCTGTGGATAAGGCAGTGGTGGTGTTAAGTTCTTCTCCACTTGATATTGTCTTGGATTTGATTCTTCCTTGATCTGCTTTCCTTTCTTCAGATTCTGTGGTTCGTTGTTTTCCTCTGTGAGTTTTTCTGGGACATCCTTGCTTAACATATCCTTGTTGATGGATTCATCATTCTTTGTTGACTCATTGTCATTGTTCTTGGTTGCTCCTTGGTTACCATCCACTAACACTTTTCCACTTCTTAGTTGCACGACCTTGCATTCTTCTTTTGGGTTAGGAATGGTGTCACTTGGTAGTGAGCTTGATGTTTTTTCAACAGAAATCTGTTTGGAGATTTGCCCAATTTGCCTTTCTAAGTTCTTCATGGAAGCTTCTTGGTTCTTTATTGTCAATTCTTGGTTCTTCATCATCTTTTCCATGAGCAGCTCTAGATTAGTGATCCTCTGGGATTCTTGTGAAATTGGTTGGTTTCGGGGTGTTGATGGATGATGATAGGTGTTTTGATTTGTTGGGTGGTTATTGGGTGGATAATGGTTAGAGTTGGGGTAATTATTTTGTGGTTTTCTGTATGTATTTTGGTTAGTGTTTGGCTGGTTGTTGTTTGTGTTTTTCCAATTATTTTGTGTTGAGTTTCTTTGCCATGACTGTTGGTTTTGATTATGGTTGTCTCCCCATCTGAGGTTGGGATGGTTCTTCCAAGATGGATTGTAAGTATCACCATAGACTTCATTTGTTCCAGGATTTTGGTTGTGCATGTACTGGACTTGCTCTTGCTGTTGCTCCTCTTGAGTTTCTTCATTCTGACCCCAAGTAGTTGATGGTTGGCCTGTGGCACTTACTGATGCAACTTGCAGGCCATCAATCCTTTTGGCCATTTGCTCAAACTGCTGTTGAATCTGCTGCTGCATTATCTTGTTCTGAGCTAGAATTGAATCCACTCCTTCCAACTCCATTACTCCTCTTCTTTGTGATGGTTGGCGTTGTCTTTGATGAGCAAAGAAATATTGGTTATTGGCCACCATATCAATGAGGTTTTGAGCTTCCTCTGTAGTTTTCATGAGTTGCAAAGAGCCTCCAGCTGAATGATCAAGTGCTTCTTGAGCTTTAAGAGTGAGTCCCTCATAGAAGTTCCATGCTTCATATAAGTTTTCAGCCTCCATTTGAGTGAATGTCTGCACCTCAGTCTTCAATCTTAGGATTCTTTGAGGGGGATAAAATTTGGCAAGAAACTTGCTTACCAAGTCATCCCAAGTGTTGATGCTTTCTTTTGGAAAGGTCTCTAGCCATTGAGTGGCTTTATCTCTTAGAGAAAATAGAAAGAGCAACAACTTGTAGCTATCAGGAGGTACACCATTAGTTTTCACAGTGTCACAGATTCTCAAGAAGGTAGATAAATGTTGATTTGGGTCTTCCAAAGGCCCTCCTCCAAAAGAACAGTTGTTTTGAACCAAAGTGATGAGTTGTGGCTTTAGTTCAAAATTGTTTGCATTGACGTTAGGAGGAAGAATGCTACTTCCACAGTGTCTAGCATTTGCAAATGTATATGAAGCCAGGACTCTTCGTTGTTGTTGGTTATTGTTGGCTCCTTCTCCTGGTTGATTGAGATCTCCTTCCATTTCTTGGAATTCCTCCTCAGATTCTTCTTCTCCAATAACGTTCTTCCCTCTTTCAGCTCTTCTTATTCCCCGAAGAGTTCTTTGATCAATTTCAGAGAGAATAGGGGAAGATCTTCCTGTACCTGACATACAAACACACAACAATAAACACACAAATCCAGAAAACTATGAAACTTCAATCTATAGCTAGAATAAAGTTTTAATTAGTTTAAGCAAAAATACAAACAGTTAGTGTGTTAGTCAAAATTAAAATAACAGAAAAGAAAATAGTTAGTGTGTTAGTAAAAAAAAATAAAGAAAAAGTGCTTGATCTAGACCGCCACTTCACTTAATCATTGTCAATCTATTTCAATCCCCGGCAACGGCGCCAAAAACTTGATGTGTGGAAAACGATCCAACACAAAAATCACCGGCAAGTGTACCGGGTCGCATCAAGTAATAATAACTCACATGAGTGAGGTCGATCCCACAGGGATTGAAGGATTGAGCAATTTTAGTTTAGTGGTTGATTTAGTCAAGTGAATTAAGTTTTGGTTGAGTGGGTTGTATTTAACAGAATATAAATTGCTTGGAATGTAAAGGGAGAGAGGGAAATTGCAGTAAATTAAAGAGCAGGAAAGTAAACTTGTTGAATCTTAAAGAACAAGAAAGTAAATGACTGAAACTTAAAGTGCAAGAAA
>NC_029777.3:59846869-59848898 GCF_000817695.3 Arachis duranensis
ACAAGAAATTGAAGAAGAAGCAGTAAAGGAACTTAAATTGAACTCAATTATGCAGAATAGGAATTAAAGAGATTTTGAATGGAGATTGAGACAGAATTTCCTCAATTCTTCACACCCAAAACTCAAACAAGAAAAATAAAAATGCCCAAGCAAGAATGAGGAAGAAGAGAGATTAATTCTCCTCCCCAATTCTCTGAAATCTCAGTCAAGTTCCCAAGGGAAAGTTCAAGAGCTCAAAAATGAAAAATGCAAAATTCAAAAGTCAAGTAAAAGTTTTTAATTACATCAAACTAGCTCCTATTTATACACTTTCTATTCTTGGATTTTGGGATTTGGATGGGCTTTTGATTTGGTGAAGAAATGAATTAAATTGGATTTTTAATTTAATTTTCGGCCCAAAAATAATAGCTTCCAGGAGGCTGCCCTGCCCTTGTGGAGGGCAGGGCAGGAATTGATGTGTGCGGCCTTGGTGCGAGCGTGGTGTGCAAGTTGGTGCTGCAGAATGCTGCCCTGCCCTCGCGGAGGGCAGGGCAGAAATTTTTGGTGCACCAGTTTGGTGCCTGTGCGTGCTGCTGGTGCTGCCAGATGATGTTGTGGTGCGCCAGAATGGTGCCTTGGTGCGCAGGATGCTGCCCTGCCCTCGCGGAGGGCAGGGAAGAAAAAGTTGGTGCGCCAGAATTGTGATGTGGTGCGCGCTGGTGCTGCCAGAATCGTGCTGTGGTGCGCGCTGGTGCTGCCAGAATCGTGCCTTGGTGCGCCAGATTCATGCCACAACAAAATGCTGCCCTGCCCTCGCGGAGGGCAGGGCAGTGTTTCCAAACTGAAGTCCCGCGTTCGAATCCTGGCAGAAACACACGCTATTAAATTTCCTTGGCTTTCTTGGCACCAAAGTGAGGCTTAATTCCTTGCTTCCTCATGGTCCCGTGTTCAACTCTTGTGGCAAGCATTGGTAAACCCATGTTCAACTCTTATGGCAAGCATTGGTGGACATTTTTCCTTTGATTTTCTTCCCTTATGAGCCCGATACTGCCCTTGTGGAGGGCAGGGCAACATTTTCTTCTTCTTGATTCCAAGGCACAAATTTGTGCTCTGCCCTTATAGTGTGCAGGGCAGAGTTGCCTTTTATGCTTTGTTCCCTTATGTTGCCCTCCTAGAGGGCAGTGTGCCCTTGTGGAGGGCAATGCTTGCCTCCCCTCTTTACATGTCGCACACTTCTCCTTCCTTTGACCACGCTTTCTTCTCCTTTGGTCACGCTTTCTTAGGCCATGCTTTTCTCTTTTATTCTTTTCTTCACCTACAATAAACCAAAACAACCACTCCAAGTATCACTAAATTCACAAGGCTTATAAATCAATTAAAATTCAATTAAAATTAGCTTAAACCTCATGAGTTATCATTAATTTCATGGTGATTGTTTGATTTAAAGAAGCTATGCATTTTCACTCCAAATCACTTACTTAGGATGCAAGAAAGTGCATAAAGACTAATAAAACAAGTGAAATTAGCTTGAAAATGGGTATATGATGACTTGTCATCACTAAGCAGAACACCTCTGACTTAGCAACCATGGTTTCTGATCTAATCAAAACCACTCAAAGTTTCATGACTGAAACAAGGTCCTCCATTAGAAATTTGGAGGCACAAGTGGGTCAGCTGAGCAAGAAAATTACTGAACTCCCTCCTAGTACTCTTCCAAGCAATACAGAAGAAAATCCAAAAGGAGATTGCAAAGCCATCAACATGGCCGAATTAGGAGAGGAGGAAGAGGCAGTGAACGCCACTGAGGAAGACCTCAATGGACGTCCACTAGCTTCCAATGAGTTCCTCAATGAGGAACCATGGGAATCTGAGGCTCAAAATAAGACCATAGAGATTCCATTGGACTTACCTCTGCCATTCATGAGCTCTGATGAGTATTCTTCCTCCGAAGAGGATGAGTATGTCACTGAAGAGCAAGTTGCTAAATACCTTGGAGCAATCATGAAGCTAAAAGACAAGTTATTTGGTAATGAGACTTGGGAAGATGAAC
>NC_029777.3:59849051-59849686 GCF_000817695.3 Arachis duranensis
TGTGTGACCCAGGGTCAAGTGTAAACCTCATGCCTCTCTCTGTAATGGAGAAGCTAGGGATCTTTGAGGTACAAGCTGCAAAAATTTCACTAGAGATGGCAGACAATTCAAGAAAACAAGCTTATGGACTTGTAGAGGATGTTCTGGTAAAAGTTGAAGACCATTACATCCCTGCTGATTTCATAGTCCTAGAGACTCGGAAGTGCATGGATGAATCAATCATCCTTGGCAGACCCTTCCTAGCCACAGCAAAGGCTGTGATTGATGTTGACAGAGGAGAATGGATCATTCAAGTGAATGAAGAACCCCTTGTGTTTAAGGCTCAAGGATATCCCTCTGTCACCATGGAGAAGAAGCATGAAGTGCTTCTCTCAAAACAGAGTCAAACAGAGCCCCCACAGTCAAACTCTAAGTTTGGTGTTGGGAGGCCACAACCAACTTCTAAGTTTGGTGTTGAACCCCCACATTCAAACTCTAAGTTTGGTGTTGGGAGGCCACAACCAACTTCTAAGTTTGGTGTTGAACCCCCACATTCAAACTCTAAGTTTGGTGTTGGGAGGTTCCAACATTGCTCCGAGTATCTGTGAGGCTCCATGAGAGTCCTCTGTCAAGCTACTGACATTAAAGAAGCGCTT
>NC_029777.3:59850670-59852501 GCF_000817695.3 Arachis duranensis
TTGCCCATGATGCAAGGAGATGAACACCCTTACACTTGAAGGGTCAACTTTGATCAAAGGTTGGACCAAGTCCTCACAGTCATTTGTGAAGAGGGCCCCCAATGGAAGAGAGATTCAAGAGGAAAGCCGGTTCAATTGAGAAGGCATGACCTCAAGCCCGTGGCTAGAGGATGGTTGGAGTTTATCCAACGCTCAATCATTCCCACTAGCAACCGGTCCAAAGTTACCATAGACCGGGCTATCATGATTCATAGCATCATGATTGGATAAGAAATAGAAGTTCATGAGGTGATATCCCAAGAACTTTAAGAGGTGCCGGACAAGTCTTCTACCTTGGCAAGGTTAGCCTTTCCTCATCTCATTTGTCACCTCTGTTATTCAGTTGGAGTTGACATAGAGGGAGACATCCCCATTGATGAGGACAAGCCCATCACTAAGAAGAGGATGGAGCAAACAAGAGATCCCTCTCATCATCAGATCCCTGAGATGCCTCAAGGGATGCACTTTCCTCCACGAAACTATTGGGAGCAATTAAACACCTCCCTAGGAGAATTGAGTTCCAACATGGGACAACTAAGGGTGGAACACCAAGAACATTCCATTCTCCTCCATGAAATTAGAGAAGATCAAAGAATCATGAGAGAGGAGCAACAATGACAAGGAAGAGACATTGAGGAGCTCAAGCACTCCATAGGATCTTCAAGAGGAAGAACAAGCCGCCATCACTAAGGTGGACCCGTTCTTTAATTTCCTTGTTCTTTATTTTTCTGTTTTTCGAAAAAATCATGCTTATGTTTATCTATGTTTGTGTCTTGTGATCAATAGTGTCTTAGTGTCTATGCCTTAAAGTTATGAATGTCCTATGAATCCATCACCTTTCTTGAATGAAAAATGTTCTTACTTGAAAAAAGAGAAGAATTGCATGAATTTTGAATTTTATAACAGTTTAATTATTTTGATGTGGTGGCAATACTTTTGTTTTCTGAATGTATGCTTAAACAGTGCATATGTATCTTGAATTTGTGGTTCATGAATGTTGGCTCTTGAAAGAATGATGAAAAAGGAGACATGTTACTGAGGATCTGAAAAATCATAAAAATGATTCTTGAAGCAAGAAAAAGCAGTGAATACAAAAAAAAGAGGAGAAAAACGAAAAAAAAATTTCGAAAAAAGAAAAGGAAGAAAAAAAGAAAGGAAAAAGAAAGAGAAAAAGAAAGAAATAAAGTTGTGATCCAAGGCAAAAAGAGTGTGCTTAAGAACCCTGGACACCTCTAATTGGGGACTCTAGCAAAGCTGAGTCACAATCTGAAAAGGTTCACCCAATTATGTGTCTGTGGCATGTATGTATCCGGTGGTAATACTGGAAGACAGAGTGCTTTGGGCCACAGCCAAGACTCACTAAGTAGCTATGTTCAAGAATCATCATACTTAACTAGGAGAATCAATGACATTATCTAGATTCTGAGTTCCTAAAGAAGCCAATCATTCTGAATTTCAAAGGATAGAGTAAGATGCCAAACCTGTTCAGAGGCAAAAAGCTAAAAAAGCCCCGCTCATCTAATTAATACTGATCTTCATAGATGTTTTTGGAATTCATTGCATATTCTCTTCTTTTTATCTTATTTGATTTTCAGTTGCTTGAGGACAAGCAACAATTTAAGTTTGGTGTTGTGATGAGCGGATAATTTATACGCTTTTTGGTATTGTTTTTAGTATGTTTTTGGTATGATCTAGTTAGTTTTTAGCATATTTTTATTAGCTTTTAGTTAAAATTCACTTTTCTGGGCTTTACTATGAGTTTGTGTGTTTTTCTGTGATTTCAGGTATTTTC
>NC_029777.3:59852667-59857575 GCF_000817695.3 Arachis duranensis
TCGAAGTGGATTTTCTGGAGCTACAGAAGCCCAATTCGCGCGCTCTCAACGACGTTGGAAAGTAGACATCCTGGGATTTCCAGCAATATATGATAGTTCATACTTTGCCTAAGATTTGATGGCCCAAACCGGCGTTCAAAGTCACCCTCAGAATTCCCAGCGTTAAACGCCGGAACTGGCACCAAAGTAGGAGTTAAACGCCCAAACTGGCATAAAAGCTGGCGTTTAACTCCAAGAAGAGTCTCTACACGAAAATGTTTCAATGCTCAGCCCAAGCACACACCAAGTGGGCCCGGAAGTGGATTTTTATGTCATTTACTCATCTTTGTAAACCCTAGGCTACTAGTTCTCTATAAATAGAACCTTTTACCATTCGGCCATGCCTAGACCTTGTTCTTATGTATTTTCAACGGTGGAGTTTCTACACACCATAGATTAAGGTGTGGAGCTCTGCTGTACATCGAGTATTAATGCAATTACTATTATTCTTCTATTCAATTCCGCTTGTTCTTGTTCTAAGATAAGACGCAAAAGAATCACTGGATTCTATTCCGGCTTGATTGAGAACCGACAGATGGATAGCCGTGCCGTGACAGGGTGCGTTGAACATTTCCACTGAGAGGATTGGAGGTAGCCACTGACAACGGTGAAACCCTTGCATACAGCTTGCCATGGAAAGGAGTAAGAACGATTGGATGAAGACAGTAGGAAAGTAGAGAGACGGAAAGGACTAAGCATCTTCATATGCTTATCTGAAATTCCTACCAATGAATTGCATAAGTATCTCTATCTTTATCTTTATGTTTTATTCATCATTCATAACCATTTGAGTTTGCCTGACTAAGATTTACAAGGTGACCATAGCTTGCTTCATACCAACAATCTCTGTGGATTCGACCCTTACTCACGTAAGGTTTATTACTTGGACGACCCAGTACACTTGCTGGTTAGTTGTGCGAAGTTGTGTTTATGCCATGATATTGAACACCAAGTCTTTGGGTTCATCACCGGGGATTATTTGAGTTGTGAAAAGTATTAATCACAATTTCGTCCACCACGTGGATTGAGAAGTTCCACCTTCCATACCTTGACCCGAGAGTTAGGCCTGCACTGTGTGGAAATTGGGCCTGAGGCACAAACCAATTCACGCGTACGCATATATGACGTGTACGCACAACTCTCGAAATAAGCTATCGACGCGCACGTGCCATGCGTGCGTACGCGCGGATGTCCTTCTTTCACTACATTTCTTTTCTTCTCATCCTTCCATTTCTTCCCTTCTCCTTTCTTCTTCCCTTCTTCTACACCTCATCCAACACTTCCAAACACCATTGACAACAATTTACTTTAGTTAACTAATCAGTTAGTTAGTTAGCTTGGTTAGTTAGTTTTAGTTAATTTTCATTTCATTGTCTTTTTTTCATTATAAGTGTTGGATTGTTATTCTTGTTTACCATTAATTGCTTATAAGTATTGAAAAGTAATGTTTTCTTAACATCACTATGTTTATAATCTTTGTTGGACTCTATTGTTGAGGTTATCTTTTGCTACTTGGTTTTGAGTTTTTCATGCTTACCTTTTGAAAAATGCCAAGTGATGAGAATTGCCTTCGAGCTTGTAACTCTTTTGAATTGCATGTTGTAGCTAGCCACTATGTGATTTGAACTCTCTCTTTGAGTGGGCAATTTCTTGATGGATGTTGAGCATTTACCTTAATGCATTATGTTCATGATTATATGCATCCATATATGTTTGACTTGAATGCTTTCACGCTTCTTTAATGCTTGTTTTACCTTACAAGTTTACTTAAAGCATCTCAAGCACACTATGATAAGTGAAGTGCATGCTTCTTTTGTGACATCACTTTTTATGCTAATGTGTGTTCTAAACCGCACAATTTAGAATTCACATACCTAATATTTCTTAATGTCACATTTTCATTCACTCATTCCTAGTGATTTACCTCATTCCAATAATGTATGCTTCCTTGCTTTTATATCTTCTCATCTTATGGTGTTATACTTTTGTTTTTCATGAATGATGCACCACAAGCAAAAAAAAAAAAAGCAAGACTAAGAACATGCAGCAATCCGGAGATTCACCGTACCCCTTGCTCATATTTGAGTGCACCGAGGATGGTGCAAACTTTTAAGTGTCGGGTGGTCGTCTGACCAGTCAGTGATTTTGGGTGACAAATTTCTAATCCCAACACTTTTCCATTTCATTTCTGGTTTTTCGGATTTTTATTTGCATTTTCTTAATTTTGCATATATATACAAAATAAGCTTAGTCAAAATAATGAAATTTTTCAAGAATGCTATCTATGGGGCACCAATTGATTTGATTGAAAACTTTTCATAGAACTTGCTTGAATTATATATATTGTGGAACATGAATTTTGAGCTAAGAACACAAGCAAGTGAGTTTTGACCCTAATGGTGCGGTTACATCTTATAACCACTTATTTTCCATTCTTGTGTACATTATTCTCTTTCTATGATTGTAATCTTTAATTTGTTTGATTCTCTATTTCCATTATTTTGTGTATTCATACATTTATATGATTGAGGCCATTATTGTATTTAGCTTACTTACCCAAAAAGTAACCCACTTGTTCTTAATTTAGCACATTACAAGCCTAAAGCGGTAAACAATAAATGTCTTTATTTGGATCTTTGATTAGCTTAGGCTAGTGTGTGTGTAACATTCAAGTGTGGGAAAACTTGGGACATTGGTTGAATAAAAGGGTAGTTTTGCACTTTTGTTGTAAATATTGGGAATTGGGTACATGCTCAGGTATTGATTAAATGTATAGACCTTATGTATTAACGTTCTTGTATATAGAAAGAAAAAAAATGAGAAAAACAAAAGAAAACAAAAAGAAAAAGAAAAACAATATGGAAAAGAAAAAAATAGAAAAAGAAAGAAACAAAGAAAAAGAAAGAAATAAAAAGGGGACAACATGCCCTAAAGTAAAGTCCAATAAAGATCAATGCATATGTGTTGTAAAGCGAAAAGAAAATGCATGAGTATGTGAAAAAGTGAAGAATGGGTAGTTAGGTTAGCTTTGAAATTGTATAGGATGTCATAGGTTAGGTGGGAAGTTTAAGCTGATCAAAGATTCAAATTTCAAGCTCACTTAACCAAATATGATCCTACCTTGACCCTAGCCCCATTACAACCTAAAGAAAAGACCTCGTGATACTTGTATACATGCATGGAATAAATGTTGATTGTTAGAAGAAAAAAACAAATCTTGGAAAGCATGATTAAGAGAGAATTGAGTGAATCAACCCTAAACACTTGAACGAATAGAGTGCAAACACATCCGGTGAGGGTTCGATTGCTTAATTACATGTTTCCATCTATAAGTATCACTTTTCATGCAAGTTTGTAAAAATATTTAATAGCTCAATTCAATTATGGTTTAACATGTTGTTAATACCTTTAGCCCTTGTGCATATATGCTTCTTGGGAATTGATTTATTTTGACCAAGCAATTGCATTCATATAGATAGTTGCATACAGTTTAGGTTGCATATAGTTTATTTACATTGAATAAATGTTGATACCCTTTGTTTCTCTCTTGGCTTAAGCATGAGGACATGCTTGGTTTAAGTATGGGGAGGTTGATAAATCCCATTTCTAGGGTTTATCTTGTGTTAAATTTAGGGGATTTTATCACCTTTTACCTACATTTATCCAATGAAATAGCATGGTTTTATAACTTCTCCTTTAATTGTGCTTAAGAGTGAAAACATACGTTTTAGGTCTTAAAATAGCTAAATTTAATTTACCTTTGATTCCATTAGATGCCTTGATATGTTTGTTAAGTGATTTCAGATTTAGGAGGGAAAGATTGGATCAAGGGAATGAAGAAAAAGCATGTAAGTTGGAGAACTCATGAAGAAATGATGAAACCAAAAAGCTGTCAAGCCTGACCTCTTCACACTTAATTGACCATAACTTGAGCTATAGAGATCCAAATGATGCGGTTTTAGTTGGGTTGGAAAGCTAACATCTGGGGCTTCAAAACGATATAAGATTTGTCATAGTTGCTTCACGTATGGTGATGCGAATGTGCACTGTACGTGCACGCATCGTTGCTGCCATATGATCCACTTAAAGCAATACGTGGCCAGCGAGTTCTAAAGCCTTATGGGCCCAATCTAACTCATTTCTGATGCTATTTAAGCCAAGGATTGAAGAGGGATGAACAAGTTAGTTACCATTAGTTTAGTTTAGTTTTAGAAGTAGTTAGAAGTAGTTTCTAGAGAGAGAAGCTCTCACTTCTCTCTAGGATTAGGATTAGGATTAGGTTTAGTTCTTAGATCTAGATTTAGATTCATCTTCTTCTACTTCTATCTTCTCAATTCCTTGTAGTTACCTTCATTCTTCTTCTATTCTTTTTTTGTAATCTCTTTTATGTTGTTCTTGTGTTTTGTTGTAGATCTACTTTTGTTTCTTCTACTATCTTTCAATTCAATCAAGGTAATTCATAATAAATGTGTTTTTTTTATTGTTGTTGTTAATTCCTTTCAATAATTGTTGTTAGATTTCATTCTTGTTGTCAATTTACTATACTTTTCTTTTGTGCCTTCCAAGTGTTTGATGAAATGCTTGGTTGGATTTTAGTGTAGGTTTTGTTCCTCTTGGCCTAGGTAGAGTAATTAGTGACTCTTGAGTTATCTAATTCCTTTGTTGATTGATAATTAGAAATTGCTAATTGATTTGAATGCCTCTAAAGCTAGTCTTTCCTTTTGGAGTTGATTAGGACTTGAGGAATCAAATTGATTCATCCACTTGACTTTCCTCCATGGTTAGAGGTTAACTAAGTGGGAGTAATGGACAATTTGTTATCACAATTGAGGAGGATAACTAGGATAGGACTTCTAGTACTCATATCTT
>NC_029777.3:59857627-59862194 GCF_000817695.3 Arachis duranensis
TCTCAAAAACCCCAAAATAACTCACAACCAATAACAAGACACTTTATTGTAATTCCTAGGGAGAACGACCCGAGGTTCAATACTTCGGTTTATAATAGGGGTTCGTACTAGTGACAAACAACTTTTTGTATGAAAGGATTATTGATTGGTTTAGAAACTATACTTGCAACGAGAATTCATTTGTGAAATTCTATACCATCAAAAAAACCAATCATCACCCACAGAGATTGTCGACTTGAAGCAAGCTATGGTCATCCTGTAAATCTTAGTCAGGCAGATTCAAATGGTTATGAGGTTTTGATAATTAAAAGATAAATAAAACATAAAATAAAATAAAGATACTTATGTAATTCATTGGTGGGAATTTCAGATAAGCGTTTGGAGATGCTTTGTTGCTTTTGAACCTCTGCTTTCCTATTGTCTTCATCCAATCATGTGTGCTCCCTTCCATGGCAAGTTGTACGTTTGTGGATTACCATTGTCAATGGCTACCATCTATCTTCTCAGTGAAAATGGTCCAAGTACGGTTTTCGCACGGCTAATCATCTGTCGATTCTCACTTGTGTCAGAATAGGATCTCTCTATCCTTTTGCGCACTATCACTACGCCCAACATTCGCGAGTTTGATGCTCGTTACAGTCATCCCATCCCAGATCCTACTCGGAATACCACAAACAAGGTTTAGACTTTTCAGATCTCAGGAATGCTGCAAATTGGTTCTAGCCTATACCACAAAAGTTCTAATCTCACGGATTCGAATGCTCTATTGTCAGGAGAGGCGAGTCAAATCTGTGGATCAGAGACCCAAGAGATTATACTCCGACTGTCGTCCAATGACTACATTGAACATCATGTAGACCGCTTGTGGTTGTCAGGCACGCGGTTCTTGGTTAAGCGAGTAATGAAGATAGTGGGTGATTGTCACGGGTCACCCCTTCATTCTGACTTAACTAAATTAAGAACGAGAGTATATCTTGGAGAAGAAGTAGGCGTGAATTGAAAGAGAAACAATAGTACTTGCATTAATTCATGAAGAATAGCAGAGCTCCACACCTTAATCTATGAGGTGTAGAAATTCTACCGTTGGAAAATACATAAGAGAAAAAGGTCTAGGCATGGCCAAATGGCCAGCCTCCCAAATGTGAAAAATGGCATAAACCCCCTAATACAATAGTAAAAAGTGCTATTTATACTAAACTAGTTACTAGGGTTTACAGAAATAAGTAACTAAGTGCAGATAGTGCAGAAATCCACTTACGGGGCCTACTTGGTATGTGTTTGGGCTGAGCTTTGAAGCTTTCACGTGCATAGGCCATTCTTGGAGTTAAACGCCAGCTTGGATGCCAGTTTGGGCGTTTAACTCCAGTTCTGGTGCCAGTTTTAACGTTTTACGCCAAAAAAGGGTCTCTAGTGGGCGTTTTAACGCCAGTCTGGGCCATCAAATCTCAGGCAAAGTATGGACTATTATACATTGTTGAAAAGTCCAAGATGTATACTTTTGAAAGCAATTGATATCACGCCAATTGAGTTTTTGTAGCTCCAGAAAATTCACTTCGAGTGCAGAAGGGTCAGAATCCAACAGCATCTGCAGTCCTTTTTCAGCCTTTGAATCAGACTTTTGCTCAGGTCCCTCAATTTCAGCCAAAAAATACCTGAAATTACAGAAAAACACACAAACTCATATTAAAGTCTAGAAATGTAATTTTTGCATAAAAACTAATAAAAATATAATAAAAAGTGACTAAAACATACTAAAAACTACCTAAAAACAATGCCAAAAAGCGTATCAATTATCCGCTCATCAATAGTGATTTAGATAGGTTATAAATAGAAGATGAATTAGACATTTGAGAGGAGGGGGGCTCTCAGATCTCTCTTCCTCCCCTCTTCTTCTATTCCACTTTTCACATTTTGTAAGCCATGAGTGGCTAATTCCCTTTTCATTGGGGAAAGGGGGACTAACTTTGATTTCTTTGATTCCACTCTTCTCATATTCTTATCTTTCACATTTTGTAAGCCATGAGTGACTAATTCCCTTTTCATTGGGAAAAGAGCTCTATTGAATTTAATGGATCAATTGTGATTTATTCTTCATCTTCAATTCATCTTTCATTTGCTTCTTTATAAAGAATCTTCATTTTTCATTCCAAGAATTCAAATCTATTGAAAGATAGTTTGAATCTCATTTAAATCCTATGAGAACTTGAGAAAGGGATCATAGGAATTGAGTTAGAAGATCTTTCTCTCAATTTGGTGATTCTGGATTTTGGGATTGATATGTGATGTATAATCAACTCATAGATTGATTATTGAAATTGTGTGGCTCTAAATCAGAGATTAATCTTCATCTCTTCTCATGAGAAATTAGATAAAGGAATTAGCAATTAATCACATTAAGAGAGCTTGAATTACCAAGACATTAGAATTCAATCACTTATAATTTGCCAAGAGATCATTGATTGCATAATTGAAGTTGAGATGAAAAACTATTTAATCCAGAGAATTCAATATCTCTATACCCCAGTGATATTTCCTTATTCTCTTATACCCTTTCTTTTTTAATTGCTTTCAATTAATGCTCATTTACATTGCTTTTTTTTTCATTCTTGCAATTTATCTTTCCAATATTTACATTCTATCAATTTAAATTCTCAGTAATTTATATTTATGTTCTTTATTTTCAAGTCATTTATTGCTTCCATTTGTTTATTGCTTAAATCATTTACATTTCATATCTCTATTATCAATTGTTCCTAATCAAACTATGAATTGCCTGACTAGAATACACAATCAATCATTGCTTGCTTAATTCCTTAATCCTCGTGGGATCGACACTCACTCATTGTGTGTTTATTACTTGGTACGACTTGGTGCACTTGTCGGTAGTTATGTAAAATTGTAAAATTCCGTATCAATATTCTGAGACCTTGTTCATGACATATGATATATTTGGCCTGGTGATTATAGCATATTATTGGAGATTTTCAACTTAATTCACCTGGAGCTTAGTGCTTTAGTGAAGAAATAATGAGGTTTGGTATTGCCTTTGTGTTTGCCATGTTTGCTATAACACCCTCACCACTAGAATGTCATGTTGCTGGATGCACTATTCTAGTAGCGAGGACGTTAAGGTGACTTATTTATATATAAATATAATATGTAGGAGCCTTTAAAAACGGTTAAGTTTTAGAAAATTAACAAAAATAATAATTTGATGATAACAAATATTATAATTCTGAGTTAAAAATCCAAAAGTGTTGCTGATTTATGTGTTTATTGTGCAAAAAAAATAATATATTCAATAACAAGCCCAAATGTCCATACACAGCACTCATCTTCATTGCTGGCCCATGTCCAATGTGCCCAACACTCTAAAACCAAAAATCTCTTCTCTCTTCTGATTGTAATCCACATGACCTACCATAAATTAACGAAGAAAGAGAACTTTCAGAAGCAAAAAAGGAATGTTCAAAATAGGTTCAAGCATTAAGAAAAAGGCAAATCACCAAGTCTTGACTGTGAAAAGGAAAGAGAGAGAAGAGTAAAGAGTTGAAGCCAAAAGCAAAGATTAAATCAAAGGTTGAATCAGAAGAAGAATCACCATAGCAAATTTCATCTTCATGCTACCATTGTAGCTTATTGAAGCTGCCTTTTTCCTGCATACCCCATTCGAATAAGAAGAAAAAAAATAGAGCTTATGTATCTCTGCTATAAATTAAAGGTCATAATTGAAACTTGGGACTAAAAAATTGATCAATGGTTAAGTTTTTTGAAGTAAAAAAAAAAGAAAGAATGAGAAGCAGCTAGGTAAGGATTCAAGCCAACTCCAATCACCGTTGTTGTCCCATCTCTCCTCTACGTCTCTAATCTAAATTTTGGGGAAGAAGAACAAAGTTAAAGATGTTCAACTAAGCTTAAGTTTTGGAAACTTTACTCTTATTTAAAAGGGTAGACGAATAGAAATTGAAACAAGGAGAGTGAGCATACTATTTGGGTCTTCAAAGCTTTCGGGCTTAATCTTCTTGATGAGCGGATAAGTTATACGCTTTTTGGCATTGTTTTTAGGTAGTTTTTAGTATGATCTAGTTACTTTTAGGGATGTTTTCATTAGTTTTTATGATAAATTCACATTTCTGGACTTTACTATGAGTTTGTGTATTTTTCTATGATTTCAGGTATTTTCTGGCTGAAATTGAGGGACCTGAGCCAAACTCTGATAAGAGGCTGACAAAGGACTACTGATGCTGTTGGAATCTAACCTCCCTACACTCGAAATGGATTTTCTGAAGCTATAGAACTCCAAATGGCGCGCTCTCAACGGCGTTGGAAAGTCGACATCCATAGCTTTCCAGCAATATATAATAGTCCATATTTTATTCGAGATTTGATGACGTAAACTGGCGCTCAACGCCAGTTCCATGATGCATTCTGGAGTCAAACGCCAGAAACACGTCACGAACCAGAGTTGAACGCCCAAAACACGTTACAACTTGGTGTTCAACTCCAAGAGAAGCCTCAGATCGTGGATAGATCAAGCTCAGCCCAAGCACACACCAAGTGGACCCCG
>NC_029777.3:59862254-59921409 GCF_000817695.3 Arachis duranensis
TGGGGGCTGGCCATTCGGCCATGCCTGGACCTTTCATTTATGTATTTTCAACGGTGGAGTTTCTACACACCATAGATTAAGGGTGTGGAGCTCTGCTGTACCTCAAGTTTTAATGCAATTACTACTATCTTCTATCCAATTCGATTTATTCTTGTTCTAAGATATTCGTTGCACTTCAAATTGATGAATGTGATGATCTGTGACACTCATCATCATTCTCACCTATGAACACGCGTGACTGACAACCACTTCTGTTCTACCTTAGACCGGGCACATATCTCTTGGATTCCTTGATCAGAATCTTCGTGGTATAAGCTAGAATTGATGGCGGCATTCATGGGAATCCGGAAAGTCTAACCTTGTTTGTGGTATTCTGAGTAGGATTCCAGGATTGAATGACTGTGACGAGCTTCAAACTCCTGAAGACTGGGCGTTAGTGACAGACGCAAAAGAATCACTGGATTCTATTCCAACCTGATTGAGAACCGACAGATGATTAGCCGTGCTGTGACAGAGCATTTGGACCATTTTCACTGAGAGGATGGGATGTAGCCATTGACAACAGTGATGCCCTACATACAGCTTGCCATAGAAAGGAGTGATGAAAAATTAGAAAGAAGAAGTAGGAAAGCAGAGATTCAGAAGGAACACAGCACCTCCATACACCTATCTGAAATTCCCACCATTGAATTACATGAGTAACTTTATCTTTATTTTTTGTTTATTTTATTATCTTTATTTAAACTAATAATCTCTTAATCCATTTAAATCCGCCTGACTGGGATTTACATGATGACCATAGCTTGCTTCATACCAACAATCTCTGTGGGATCGACCCTTACTCACGTAAGGTATTACTTGGACGACCCAGTACACTTGCTGGTTAGTTGTGCAGAGTTGTGACAAAGTGTGATTCATGTTTGAGAGCACCAAGCCTTTGGAGCCATTGTTGATGATCACAATTTTGTGCACCACCTCTCTTCCTTTATGGTTAAACATTGAATTTTCTATTCTTCAGTTTTATCTTTCTTTGTTTCTTATCAATAGAAAAAGGCATTATGTGAGGTATCAGTAAAAGTCATTAAGAGAAAAAGAAAAAAGAGTTATCATGGAGAAAAGTCAAAATTATTTCAATCTCTTTTGTATGTATTTCTGTTTGGTATTCATGATCGTGAGAGAATTTTCTTGCTAAGTTGGGTGAGCACTTAGTGGTTGAAAGTCTATGTAGTGAACCTAGGCAAATCAAGCTTGAGTCGAAGTTTGGTTTTTCCATGATGGGTTGGGTTGAATCCTTGAGAATTGGTGTTTGTAATCTTTGATAAAGATAGTGGAAATTTCACCACAGTTGTGATAAAGATTGAATGTAGGCCACATTGCATAAGGTGGTTGAACCAGGATACATAGCTGTGTCATTTTCTCTTCTCTGTTCTATTTTCTATTTTTTCATTCGATAATAAACAAAATGAATTTATCTCCTAATTAATTTATCTCTTAGAAGTCATAATAGCTTAGAGAATTCTAAAGTAACTTGCTTACTCTATTGCTGATCAATTGTGAAGAGACAAAACTAAATTGTCTCCTTTATCATCACTTTGCAAACTCAACAGAAACTCTGATCTAAGCTCAGTTTGAGGTTAAAAAGTGTACAAGTTTAAAGGAAGCCATATATTTAACCTTTCTTCTCTAGGCCATTGATAACCTTCAAAAACGAAGCTAAAAATAAAAGACATTTTTTTAAGATCATATAAATATAAATAAATACAATCACTTGAACATAATATTCTATATTTACAAGAACAATTTATAATAGTAATATACAAACATATATTATATAGCTACAATTTCTGTCATTCTTACAAAAATTTATAGCAATAATAGAGAGGAAACATATAAGAAAAATAAATCCGAATTCGCAAGGTATCTGCTTATCAAAGCTCAAAGGATCTTCCTCTCCATCCTTTGAAAAATATTAGGATATAGGGTGGTGAGAACCACACGATCCTCAGTAAAATAAGGGAATGCCACAAAAGTAATAGAAACATAAAGGATAGATAAGGGGTTTTTCTACTAGATCTCTAAGAAACCTGTTCTTAGCAACCTAGGTCATTGGAAGGGTTTCATACTAGACCTCTAAAAAGCCTGTTCTTAGCAACCTAGATCACCGGAAGGAATTCCCTATTAGACCTTCAAAGAACTTGTCATTGACAACCTAGATCAGATGGATGAAAACTGAAAGAAACCACTACGCATATCACCATAGTGTTGGATACATCAATCTTTTTCATGCAACAAGCAAAGCAAATCACTCACCTCACTTAATTACACTAAAACAAATGTGCATAAAGCACTAAGAAAATTTTATTCATAAAAAATTTGTGTAAATGGTCTCTCCAAAGGTGTTTAAATAGGCCCCCTAACAAACTAACTAAAAGATAAGATTTTAAAATTTAATTCATATTTGATCTTAATGGATTACATCAGATTTGATTTAAATTTAAAATTTCTAAAAATATTATTAAGCAAATCAAAACTAAAACAAACCTTCTAACAAACTTTAACTGTAAAACAAACTAAAACAAAGGCCTAAAAATTCAAATTTCAATGATAAATTATGCCTCCCACTGAATTTAGAAAGCATTATTTGACTTCTTGCTGTCTTGACTTAGCCCAATGGGCCTTGTGAGCTGCCGCCATTTTAGCACCACTATTTTTGAGATGAACTATTGGTCTCCTTGATGTCCATGATCGGTATGGTATAGTTCTTCTAGTATTCATATCCTTGAATATGAAAAAATTACCATTCTATCCCTTGTCTCTAACATGATGAAAATGCCTTCCTGAACACATATCATTAATCAACTTCACAAATTAACAAAGCCCAAAACACTTATTTTGTTTAACCAAGTTTTCAAACTAACTTCAACTCTATTTTAAGTTTAAAACTCTCCCAAAATATAATTCTCTAATTAGAATTAATCAAATTAAACTCCAAGACAAAGTCTCTAACCTTTATGAATGCAACAATAATTCTCATCAGTTTTATTTCAATTTCATTTAAAGTTTTATACAAATTTTGGCAAAATTTTTTCTAAAGCTCGGATTTCTCCACTCTTTAAAGGTTCCATTCAAACTAAATATTTTTCAATCCTTTTCAAATGTTCAAATAACACATAATGTATTAACATAAATATTTTCGATTTGTTATCTTTAATTGTCTTTATGTTATTAATTTTTTAATCATTAAGACAACAAATAAAGGTTCAAATTCTAATCTACCTACCAAGAGGCTTCAAGCATTGTTACTACTAAATTTTATTATCAGGGTTATTTATTCATTTTCAACCCATTCTCAATCATATTTAATTACTAAAAACAATAATGAATGATCAAATTTTAATTAATTAAACTTTAATAAAGATATTCAGCCATAAAATATTAATCAACTTAAATGCACCTTTTTGCTAAACTTTCAAAGCATTTTAAATTTGTAAAACAAACATCCCTTATCTCAATTAGCCGAAACTTGTAGAAATTACTAATACGACAACTCTCTATTCTAATCCCGTGGTGGCAGCATCACTAACTCCCTCAGGGCACCAACAATGCCAGTAATTAGAGCAGTAGTTACAATGTCAACAGCAACCATAATAATTATAATACTCACAACAATAACAACAATGGTAATGAAACAAAAAATCAATCGTACTAAGAAAAATAAGGCAAAACAGACCAACACTAGCAGCTTAGACAGTAGCGGATCCAAGCATTTAAAATAGAAAGAATAACACCATCTTGCAACAACTTTAGTATGGTGGAGAATAGAGCCATGACAGAGTAAAGCATAATGAAGTAGCAGGGGCAAACACCTCCAGTTCTAGCCGCCTCCTCTGGAAGCAGTGGTGGTGTCGATGACTATAGTGGCGGGAGAGATGACCTCCTCTTTCTCCAACCACATTCTCCCCTCCTTTTCTTCTCCACTACAAGAATATGGCTGATTAGCTTTTACAAAAAGAGTCGTAAAATCATCGCTAATCTAACACAAAATATGATTTGTGACGGATTAGCTACCGCCTAGCAACTAATGCTTTCCTCGCTAATTTTAAGTCGCAGAGCAGTGAGGCAAACACAATAGTCACTAATTCATCGAAAAGTTTTTTAGCTACCAATTAGATAGTCGCAAATCAAACATTAAAGTAAAAGCTAATTCCATAGAAGAAATGGACTAAACGGTAGTCGTTAATTAGCGACAAACTCTACTATAGCAGACTCATTGCTAAATAGAAGCTAACTTCGTAGACAAAATAGAAAGATTAGTTTATGCTAATTAGCGAGGAATTTTTCCGAACCTAGCTCGTCGTAAGTTGTTTGCTAATATGGTTGTAAATCTGTCACATTTTATAGCAAATCTATAGCTAATCTTTGAAAATCCTTAATCAAATTTGTAGGAATTTTGTCGCTAAACCAAAGCTATTCGAAATAATAAAGTAGAGTTATGAAATAGTCACTAATTTGCTAGGAAATAATATATAGTCAATTAGTTGCAATACTATCACAAAATGTCATCGCAAATTCCTTTATAAATAGTAACAAATCGATAGGTATCTCACGAATGTTTCAGTCGCAATAGAATCTTTAATTTGCCACCATCATCAATAGTATGTCGCTATACTAAAATAAACCTCATTTTTTATTTTAGTCATTGAACTAAAAAAAATTATATCACATACATAACAAATGAGTTTATCAAAATTATACATGTTTAAAAAAGTTCAAACCATGTTTTAAGAAATTATGTATTAAAGCGTAACCTGATAATAACCAAGCCTTTGGGCTTGATCAAATGCCTACTCTATCTTTTTAATAGCTCTCAATAATATGACTTAATTAATAAAATAATAGAAAAAAGCTCATTTATAATATAATGTAAAAGTAAGTATTCACTTACTTTTTTAGAGATGTTTCAATCTGGCTACACAAATGTGTTCCTACTTCTATAAAATTCATTATACATTACATCTCAGTTCCTCATTGCACATTGAAAATTAAAAAACAATGAAAAATACAAACAACACCTAAGACTTGGCATATCAATTGCACAAAGAACATGTCCACCAATTTCAGCTTCAGTTTCACCATTATTGTCATTTATACTGGAATCAAATTGCAAAATATCAAAAAAATAACATCGGTAAATAATAGCACACCAGTTAATCAAAATCAAAAATAGAATAATAATAAATTAAACGCAAAAAATAGTAGCTATCAGAATAGCAATGAAGATAAAAAAAATAAAATCAAGAACAAAAAATAATAGAACCAATAGATTAAAATAAAAACTAACAAATTCAAACAAAATAACACTAAAATCAACCAATAGTGAAGAATAACAAATTAAAAATTAACATAAAAATTTAGCAAAAGTGAAGAACAACAAAATTAAGAACAGAAAATCAAGAATAAACAAACAATAGCAAGAAGCCAAGAACAACAAATAAATAGCAGTAAAGAACACAAACTATAGCAAGAACAAAGAAAATCAAGAATAGAACAAAAACAATTGTCTTGAATTAATTAATTAACTGATTGATTAATCAATAAAGACCCAATAATCAAGCTAAAGTAAAAATCAAATGAAATCACTATACCCCTAATAATAATCAAGCTAAGGTAAAAAAAGTATCTAATTTAATTTTCATTTGAAATTACAAACCTTGCTACATCGCAGGCAAGTAGAACTTTTGGAGTCTGCCTTGTCTCTAGATTCATCTTAGCGAGATTAAGGAATAGCTTTGCACGTTTAACCTAGGATAACTTACTTATTTTATTAGATTTTTCTATTGCCAATGAAACATTTAAGATAAGAGCACAACAAGGACAACTTACTTTATAACCAAGATGCTTATCCAATTTAAGGAGAGCATAATATCCTCCAAACAATTTTTTGGTAGGCACAATTATTCCTTTCTTTCTGTGATCATCATATATCTGAAACAATTCAACCGAAGTTATGTTCATATGTTCAATATTGAAGTGAGCATCAAAGCCCATAGAAAATCCTTCTCTTTATGTATTCATATAATTCATGCATTGCAATGATGTGTAATTGGATTTGAAACCACAAAAAGCAACAGCCTCGTAAGTTTTAAACTTTTAACCATCACTAGATATTATTTTTACAAACATCACCAAGCAGATGTGGGTTCTTGATAAAAGGTATCAAAACCTTTAGAAAATTATTTTACTAACAAATAAATATGAAACTACTGTATCTGTAAATAGGCACAATATATATTTGTATTGAGCCTTAATCAATATAGCATATAAGGAACTTGCAAAAAAATAGATATTATTTCCACTTCAATAAGAGAAAAATAAGGTTTTATTATACTTTTGTTAAAAATAAAAAATTACCATCTGTTCAAGCATAGAATAGCCCCTTGATAGAAGATGTGCTGCATTCTCAGGTCCATTCTAATTGCTCTCATACTATTCAACAAGAATTTATATGCACTAAGAAACCTCTCAACAAAGGGCTGATCTAGCAGAAAAAGTAGATAATTGATTGTCTTCTGCATTATGGGCATTGGTAGAATCAAGCTTGCTTCCCTCTGTTGTCCTAGTATATTGCCATGAAACATGAAAAGTGTTACTAATGAGAAGTGATAATAGTATTTATGAAAAAAAGTATAGTTTACTATTAGTAATATGACAATCACCTTAACTGCAAGAAGTCTGCTGGTTATATTTCTATCGCCATCCAAGCGTTCACACTGGTCAAGATCCCCTTTCCTTTTACGCTCTCACTACTCAGACTCTAAAATACAGAGATCTCAAGTATTTTTATGCAAAGATCAAAATCTTTATGCAACAAATTTGTTTAGACTTTAGACATATCTTTGAGTGTATATATATATATATATATTTGATTTCTTTATATTTTATAGAACATTGATAACCAATCAGAAAATTATGCACAAACCTTCCATAACTGCCAAATCCCTAGCTGTAAAATGGATAATCTTAAGTTATAACTTATTTTCCAGAGCTAAGATATTGAACTAAGAAAATAAAGAATTACACACAAGTAGACAAAGCCATTCTTATCCACCGCCACTAAACATTCAAAAAGAAATAATGAGTAGATGAAAGAAAAGATTAAATAATTGAGATCAAGAATGAAAAATAGAAGCACCTGTGTGATTTTTCCCATAGGCCACTTTGACAATTGTTTTCCAAGATAGAGAAGCAATTGCCCGAGGATGTGGCTGGGGTACATACACCAATTTCACAGAGCTATCCTTGAAATTAAACTGCAAGCAAATGCAAAATATGTGAAGCTTTTTGTTCTTTGTTTCACCTTTTGTGCAAACATTTACTAGGATAACACAATAAAACAAAGCAGAGCCACAACACAAACAATTAAAACACAATAAAAAATTACGCAGCAGCAACAACAAACTTCTCAAAGATTAACAAGGATTATCAAAATTTTAGGCTTTGAGGACAATTTCAGTCTCAAATTTTTTAGCACAACACAGTACAACAGTAATGAGCAGAGCTAATCATTCAAAGCAAGAACACAGAACAATACAAAGAACAAAAACAAGACTAAAATGAATCAACTAATCAGTAATCATTCAATGATTCAAATTTCAATAGTAGCACTAGCAGAATCCCGAAAAAAAATCAATGTTTTGATTAGAACAAAGAACAAATATTCATTACGGTGTCCAAATCCTCATATCAAGTCTTCTACCACTAGCAAATCCTTAACTCAAAAACACAATAAACAAAACTTTTGATTCTAAAAACCAAGGTTGTGAGAACCGGACCGGTCAATGAACCGGTCTAGTAACTGGTTTAATAGTTCAATGGTTCAATCGAGGTCGAACCGTGGTTAAACCGGTTCAATTAAATATAACATAAAATTATTAAAAATTCAAAGTGGCATATATTGCGAGATAAGGTGCAGAGCAATTAAAGCATTGTTTGAACTAAAATTAGTCGAAGCTTGGTTCTTTCATTTAAGATTCTCAATCTTCATGTATATATAACACATTAGCAACTTCTAAGCTTGGTCAAACAATATCAGTTCCAGATATAACAGAAGATATTCATCCATTATAGGCTACCTAAATTTAAGGCCACAAATTTTAGTATGATACAGGGAGAAAAAGAAATCAATATAGTCTTCAATTTGAACAAGAAGAAGCAATTCCACATCACAGTAAAAAGCTTAGAATACACAAAAACTGAACAATTAAATTAACTAAAAAAAACACAATATAAAAGCATGAATAACCTTTATAAATTAGGTTTCCATTCCTGAATTTTCCATTTTCATAAATTAGGTAATCTTTTTGTTCTTTACTTCTTAACTTCATTCTTTTTTCCTATGATTAAACTATCTCCTTGTCCGATCTTCATCCAACCTTTATTTTAAAGCCATATAGTAAATCCAATGCAGAATTGTAGCAATATTTCTCTTTTGAATAAGTGACAGCAAAATAACAATTTACCAAAATAACAAGTAAAACAAATTAGATTTATAACTCAATCTCAGTAGAATTAATTCAATATCAATCTCAGCATAATTAATAAATTAAACTTAAAAAAACAAATTTATAACTCAATCTTAGCAGAATTAATTCAACATAAACTTACTGAATTCAAATAAAACTTTAGCAAATGAATATCTCAAAACTCAACAGAATCATCAATAATATATCATATGTATATTCTGAACAAAATAAAGAAGAAAACAATGTAATACAATTACAACAAATTGAACATTATTGAAGAGGATTAAGGGGAGGTTTTACGTTATCTGGATTGCCACTGAAGGAGAGGAAAATATAGCATAGAGCAAGCGAGACAGAGAAATTCAAATTGGGAATTTCGGTAACGTGAAACAGAGAAGCAATGACGGTGAGACACAGTGCAGAGCAGAAAAGCGGCAACGACAAGACTGACGGGGAGACGAGAAGGGATGATGAGCAAATAATTTATACGCTTTTTGGCATTGTTTTTAGATAGTTTTTAGGATGATTTAGTCACTTTTTAGTATATTTTTATTAGTTTTTATACAAAAATCATATTTCTGGAATTTACTATGAGTTTGTATGTTTTTCTATGATTTCAGGTATTTTCTGGCTGAAATTGAGGGACCTGAGCAAAAATCTGATTCAGAGGCTGAAAAAGGACTGTTGATGTTGTTGGATTCTGACCACCCTGCACTCAAAATAAATTTTTTGGAGCTACAGAAATCCAAAGGGCGCGCTTTAAATTGCGTTGGAAAGTAGACATCCAGGGCTTTCTAGCAATATATAATAGTTTATACTTTGCTCGAGTTTTGATGATGCAAACGGGCGTTCAAACGCCAACTCCCTGCCCTATTTTGGCGTTAAACGCCAGAAACAGGTTACAAGCTAGAGTTAAACGCCCAAACCAGGCTACAAACTGGCGTTTAACTCCAAGAAAAGCCTCTACACACGAAAGCTTTAATGCTCAGCCTAAGCACACACCAAGTTGGCCCAGAAGTGGATTTTTGCATCATTTACTATTGTACTCACATCTTTGGACATTTAGTCCTTAGACCTACGTCTTGGTTATTCTGGTTCCCTCTCTGGGGCCAAAGCCAATGAACACCATTATCACTTATGTATTTTCAACGGTGGAGTTTCTACACACCATAGATTAAGGTGTGGAGCTTTGTTGTTCCTCGAGTATTAATGCAAAGTACTATTGTTTTTCTATTCAATTCAAGATTATTCTTATTCTACGATATCCATTCGCACACAAGAACATGATGAATGTGATGATTATGTGACGCTCATCACCATTCTCACTTATGAACGTGTTCCTGACAAACACACCCGTTCTACATGCAAACAAGCTTGAATGCATATCTCTTAGCCTTCTGGTTCACGATCAGAGTCTTTGTGGTATAAGCTAGAATCAATTGGTAGCATTCTTGAGATCCAAAAATTTTAAACCTTGTCTGTGGTATTCCGAGTAGGACCTGGGATGGGATGACTATGACGAGCTTTAAACTCGCAAGTGTTGGGCGTGGTGACAGACACAAAAGGATCAATGGATCCTATTCCAACATGAGTGAGAACCGACAGATGATTAGCCGTGCGGTGATGGCACACTGAGAGGACTAACGGTAGCCATTGACAACGGTGATCGCCTAACCTACAAGGAATAACGCATCTCCATACGCTTATCTAAAATTCCCACCAATGAATTGCATAAGAATCTCTATCTTTATTTTATGTTTATTTATCTTTTAATTATCAAAATCCATAACCATTTGAATCCGCCTGACTGAGATTTACAAGTTGACCATAGCTTGCTTCAAGCCGACAATCTCCGTGGGATCGACCCTTACTCACATAAGGTTTATTACTTGGACGACCCAGTGCACTTGCTGGTCAATTGTGCGAAGTTGTGAAAAAGAGTTGAGATTATAATTGTGCGTACCAAGTTGTTGGCGCCATTGAGATCACAATTTCGTGCACCAAGTTTTTGATGCCATTGCCGGGGATTGTTCGAGTTTTGACAACTGACGGTTCATCTTGTTTCTCAGTTTAGGTAATTTTCTTTTTGTTTCAACCTCTATTTTATTTTCAAAAAGTTTTCAAAAATCTTCCAAATTTTTTTCTTCTTTCTTGTTTTTCCAAAATAATTTTTGAAAAATCCAAAAAAAATTTATGAAATCATAAAATCAAAATTATTTTGTGTTTCTTGTTTGAGTCTAGTGTCAATTTTTAAGTTTGGTGTCAATTGCATGTTTTAATTTTTCAAAAAAAATTTCGAAAATTCATGCATTGTATTTTTCATGATCTTCAAATTGTTCTTGATAAGTCTCCTTGTTTGATCTTAAAATTTTCTTGTTTTGTGTCTTTTCTTGTTTTTCATATGCATTTTTTAATCCTTAGAGTCTAAACATTAAAAATTTCAAAGTTTGGTGTTTTTCATATTTGTCCTTTCTTGAAAATTTTTCAAAAATAAGTTCTTGATGTTCATCATGATCTTCAAAGTGTTCTTGGTATTCATCTTGACATTTATAGTGTTCTTGCATGCATCATTTGCTTTAATCCAAAATTTTTATGTGTTGAGTCATTTTGTGGTTTTTCTCTTTCCTCATTAAATTCAAAAAATAAAAAAAAATATCTTTTCCTTATTTTACTCATAATTTTCGAAATCTTTGGGTTGACTTAGTCAAAAATTTTAAAATATGTTGTTTCTTGTTAGTCAAGTCAAGATTTCAATTTCAAAAATTTATCTTTTCAAAATCTTTTTCAAAATCAAATCTTCTTTCATTTTTTCCTTTGTTTTTCGAAAATTTTAAAAATTGTTTTTTAAAATCTTTTTCTTAATTTCATTTCAAATTTTCAAAAACTTTACTAACAATTAATGTGATTGATTCAAAAATTTCAAGTTTGTTACTTGCTTGTTAAGAAATGTTCAACCTTTAAGTTCTAGAATCATATCTTTTAGTTTATTGTTAGTCAAGTCATTAACTTTAATTTTCAAAGTCAAATCTTTCTAAATTCCTTTTTCAAATCTTTTTCAAAATAAATTTCAATTATATCTTTTCAATCATATCTTTTCAAACAAATCTTTTCCAAATCATATCTTTTTCAAAATTAATTTCAAAATCTTTTCTAACTTCTAATCTTTTCAAAATTGATTTTCAAATCTTTTTTTTTTCAATTAACCACTTAACTTTTTGTTTGATTTTTAAAATTCTTTTCTTTTTCAAAACTACCTAACTAATTTTCTCTCTCAAATTTTCGAAAACCACCTTCCTCTTTTTCAAAAATCTCGTTATTTAACAAATTGTTTTAACTTTTAATTTTATTCCCTTTCTTAATTTTCGAATTGTAACTAAATTTTAAAATAAAAAATATTTTCCTTTTCTTTTTAATTATTTTCGAAAACTCTCTCTCATACCTTCTTCTATTTATTTATTTAATCACTAACACTCTTCTCTTCTTCTTATAATTCAAACCCTCTCTCCCTCTCTGTGTTCGAATTCTTCATCTCTTCTATCTTCATCATTCTTCTATTCTTTTCTTCTTCTACTCACATAAAGGAATCTCTATACTATGACATAGAGGATTCCTCTTCCTTTTCTGCCCTCTTCTTTTTCATATGAGCAAGAGCAAGGACAAGGACATTCTTGTTGAAGCAGATCCTGAACCTGAAAGGACTCTGAAGAAGAAGCTAAGAGAAGCTAAAGCAGAACAAACCAGAGAAAACCTTACAAAGAATCTCGAAAAAGAAGTAATGGCCGAACCCAACAACAATTCAAGGAAGATGCTTGGTAACTTTACTGCACCAAATTCCAACTTCCATGGAAGAAGCATCTCAATCCCTGTCATTGGAGCAAACAAATTTGAGCTAAAGTCTCAATTAGTTTCTCTTATGCAACAGAATTAAAAGTCTTATCGACTTCCATCAGAAGATCCTTTTCAGTTCTTAATTGAATTCTTGCATATTTCTGATACTGTTAAGACCAATGGAGTTAATCCTGAGGTCTATAAGCTTATGCTTTTCCCTTTTGCTATACGAGACAGAGCTAGAACATGGTTGGACTCTCAACCTAGTGATAGCCTGAACTCTTGGGATAAGCTGGTCACGGCTTTCTTAGCCAAGTTCTTTCCTCCTCAAAAGCTGAGCAAACTTAGAGTGGATGTTCAAACCTTCAGATAGAAAAAAAGTGAATCCCTCTATGAAGCTTGGGAAAGATACAAGCAACTGACCAAAAAGTGTCCTTCTGGCATGCTCTCAGAATGGACCATCCTAGATATATTCTATGATGGTCTATCTGAATTGTTTAAGATGTCATTGGACCATTCTGCAGGTGGATCTATTTACCTGAAGAAAATGCCTACAGAAGCTCAGGAACTCATTGAAATGGTTGTGAATAACCAGTTCATGTACACCTCTGGAAGGAATCCTGTGAATAATGGGATGCCTCAGAGGAAGGGAGTTCTTAAAATTAATTCTCTGAATGCCATATTGGCTCAAAACAAAATGTTGACTCAGCAAGTGAATATGATTTCTCAGAGTCTGAATGGATTGCAAAATGTATCCAACAGTACTAAAGAAGCATCTTCTGAAGAAGAAGCTTATAATCCTGAGAACCCTGCAATGGCAGAGGTGAATTACATGGGTGAAGCCTATGGAAACACCTATAATCCCTCATGGAGAAATCATCCAAATTTCTCATGAAAGGATCAACAAAAGCCTCAACAAGGCTTTAATAATGGTGGAAGAAATAGATTTAGCAATAGCAAGCCTTTTCAATCATCCTCTTAGCAATAGACAGAGAATTCTGAGCAGAGCCCCTCTAGCTTAGCAAACATAGTCTCTAATTTATCTAAGGCCACCCTAAGTTTCATGAATGAAACAAGGTCCTCCATTAGAAATTTGGAGGCACAAGTGGGCTAGCTGAGTAAAAAAGTCACTGAAACTCCTCCTAGTACTCTCCCAAGTAATACAGAAGAGAATCCAAAAAGAGAGTGCAAGGCCATAACCTTACTTGGTGTGGCCGAACCTAGAGAGGAGGAGGAGGATGTGAATCCCGGTGAGGAAGATCTCATGGGACGTCCTCTAGACAAAAAGGAGTTTCCAATTGAGGAACCTAAGGAATCTGAGGCTCATCTAGAGACCATAGAGATTCCATTGAACCTACTTCTGCCATTCATGAGCTCTGATGACTATTCCTCCTCTAAAGAGGATGAAGATATTACCGAAGAGCAAGTTGCCAAGTACCTTGGAGCAATTATGAAGCTGAATGCCAAGTTATTTGGTAATCAAACTTGGGAGGATGAACCCCCTTGCTCACCAATGAACTGAATAACTTGATTAGGCAGACATTACCTCAAAAGAAAGAGGATCCCAAAAGGTTCTTAATACCTTGTACCATAGGCACCATGACCTTTGAGAAGGCTCTGTGTGACCTAGGGTCAGGTATAAATCTCATGCCACTATCTGTCATGGAGAAATTAGGAATCTTTGAGGTTCAAGCTGCAAGAATCTCACTAGAGATGGAAGATAAATCAATGAAGCAGGCTTATGGATGAATAGAGGACGTGCTAGTAAAGGTTGAAGGCCTTTACATCCCTGCTGATTTCATAATCCTAGACACTGAAAAGGATGAGGATGAATCCATCATCCTTGGCAGACCCTTCCTAGCCACAGCAAAAGCTGTGATTGATGTTGACAGAGGAGAGTTGGTCCTTCAATTGAATGAGGACTACCTTGTATTCAAGACTCAAGGTTCTCCTTTTGTACACATGGAAAGGAAGCATAAAAAGCTTCTCTCAATACAGAGTCAAACAAAGCATCTACATTCAAACTCTAAGTTTGGTGTTGGGAGGCCACAACCAAACTCTAAGTTTGGTATTGAGAGGCCACAACTAAACTCTAAGTTTGGTGTTGAGAGGTCACAACCATGCTCTGATTATCTGTGAGGCTCTATGAGAGCCCACTATCAAGCTATTGACATTAAAGAAGCGCTTATTAGGAGGCAATCCAATTTTTTATTTATCTATGTTATTTCATGTTTTCTTTAGGTTGATGATCATGTAGAGTCCCAAAAACAACTGCAAAAATCAAAGCAAATTCAAAAACAGCATTAAAAATAGCACCCCCTGGAGGATAAGCTTACTGGCGTTTAAACGCCAGTAAGAGTAGCAGAATAGGTGTTAAACGCCCAGTCTGGCACCATTCTGGGCATTTAACGCCAGAAATGGGCACCAGACTGGCGTTTAACGCCAAAACAGAGCTTCAACCTTGCGATAAACACCAGAAACAAGCAACAGCTTGGCGTTAAACGCCAGGAAAGGCATAAAAGCTGGCGTTTAACGCTAGAAACAGGCAGCAGTCTGGCATTAAACGCCAGAATTGCAATCTAAGGGTGTTTTTGCACGCCTAAATGGGGCAGGGATAAGAAGTCCTTGACCCCTCAGGATCTATGGACCCCACAGGATCCCCACCTCTCTCTTTCCTCCTCACACATCTCTATAACACTCTACCCAAAACACCACTCACCTATCAAATCCTATTCTCTTCCCTATATTCCCTTCACCAATCACCTCCATCCCTCTTTCCCAAAAATCCCACCTACCTCACTTTTCCCTCCCAAACCCACCCAATTCCATTTGGCCACTCTCCCTCTCTTTCCCTATAAATACCCCCTCTTTACTCCTTCATTTATTTTCTTCTTCTTCCCCTTCTTTATTTCTTCTTTTGCTTGAGGACGAGAAAACCTTTTAAGTTTGGTGTGGTAAAAGCATTGCTTTTTTGTTTTTCCATAACCATTTATGGCACCTAAGGTCAGAGAAACCTCTAGAAAGAGGAAAAGGAAGGCAATTGCTTCCACTTCCGAGTCATGGGAGATGGAGAGATTCATCGCAAAGGTGCATCAAGACCACTTCTATGAAGTTGTGGCCAAGAAGAAGGTAATCCTTGAGGTCCCTTTCATGCTAAAAAAGAATGAGTATCTGGAGATCTGACATGAAATCTGAAGAAGAGATTGGGAAGTTCTCACCAACCCCATTCAACAAGTCGGGATCTTAATGGTTCAAGAGTTCTATGCCAATGTATGGATCACTAGGAACTATGATCAAAGTATGAACCCGAATCCAAAGAATTGGCTTACAATGGTTCGGGGGAAATACTTAGATTTCAGTTCAAAAAATGTAAGGTTGGCGTTCCACTTGCCAATGATGAAAGAAAATGCACGCCCCTACACTTGAAGGGTCAACTTTGATCAAAGGTTGGACCAAGTCCTCATGGATATATGTGTGGAAGGAGCTCAATAGAAAAGAGACTCAAGAGGCAATCCAGTTCAATTAAGAAGACCGGACCTTAAGCCTGTGGCTAGAGGATGGTTGGAGTTCATCCAACGCTCCATCATTCCTACTAGCAACCGATCTGACGTGACTATGGATCGGGCCATCATGATCCATAGTATCATGACTGGGGAGGAAGTGGAAGTTCATGAGATCATACCTCTAGAACTCTACAAGGTGGCTGACAAGTCCTCCACTTTGGCAAGGTTACCCCTTCCTCATCTCATTTGTCACCTATGCAATTTGGCTAGAATTGACATAGAAGGAGACATCCTCATTGAAGAGGACAAACCCATCACTAAAAAGAGGATGGAGCAAACAAGAGAGCCCACTCATGGACCTCAATAAGAGCATGAGGAAATTCCTCATGAAATCCCTGAGATGCCTCAAGGGATGCATTTTCCTCCACACAATTATTGGGAGCAACTCAACACCTCTTTGGAAGGCTTGAGTTACAACATGGACCAACTAAGGGTGGAACACCAAGAGCACTCCATCATTCTCCATGAGATTAGAGAAGATCAAAGAGCTATGAGGGAGGAGAAACAAAGGCAAGGAAGAGACATAGAGGAGCTTAGGCATTCCATTGGATCTTCAAGAGGAAGAACTAGCCGCCATCACTAAGGTGGACCCGTTCTTTGATTTCCTTGTTCTTATTCTTCTGTTTTTCGAATTTTATGCTTTATTTGTTTATCCATGTTTGTATCTTCACTACATGATCATTAATGTCTAGTGTCTATGTCTTAAAGCTATGAATAATTCCATGAATCCTTCACCTCTCTTAAATGAAAAATATGCTTAATTACAAAAAACAAGAAGTACTTGGATTTCAAATTTTATCTTGAAATTAGTTTAATTATTTTGATGTGGTGGCAATACTTTTTATTTTCTGAATGAATGCTTGAACAGTGCAGAATACAAAAGAAAAATGGCGAAAAAAAGAGAAAGAAAAAGAAAAAGCAAGCAGAAAAAGCCAATAGCCCTTTAAACCAAAAGGCCAGGGTAAAAAGGATCCAAGGCTTTGAGCATCAATAGATAGGAGGGCCCAAAGGAATAAAATCCTGGCCTAAGCGGCTAAATCAAGTAGTCCCTAACCATGTGCTTTTGGCATGAAGGTCCAAGTGAAAAGCTTGAAACTGAGTGGTTAAAGTCGTGATCCAAAGCAAAAAGAGTGTGCTCAAGAACTCTGGATACCTCTAATTGGGGACATTAGCAAAGCTGAGTCACAATCTGAAAAGGTTCACCCAGTTATGTGTTTGTGGTATTTATGTATCCGGCGGTAATACTGGAAAACAAAGTGCTTAGGGCCACGACCAAGACTCATAAAGTAGCTGTATTCAAGAATCAACATGCTGAACTAGGAGAATCAATAACACTATTTAAAATTCTGAGTTCCTATAGATACCAATCATTCTGAATTTCAAAGGATAAAGTGAGATGCCAAAACTGTTCAGAAGCAAACAACTACTAGCCCCGTTCATCTAATTGGGAATAAGTTTCATTGATATTATGAGATTCATTGTATATTCTCTTCTTTTTTATCCTATTTTGTTTTCAGTTGCTTGGGGACAAGCAACAATTTAGGTTTGGTGTTGTGATGAGCAGATAATTTATACGCTTTTTGTGCATTATTTTTAGATAGTTTTTAGGATGATTTAGTCACTTTTTAGTATATTTTTATTAGTTTTTATGAAAAAATCATATTTCTGGACTTTACTATGAGTTTGTGTGTTTTTCTGTGATTTCAGATATTTTCTGGCTGAAATTGAGGGACCTGAGCAAAAATCTGATTCAGAGGCTGAAAAAGGACTGCTGATGTTGTTGGATTCTGACCACCTTGCACTCGAAATAAATTTTTTGGAGCTACAGAAACCCAAATGGAAAGCTCTTAATTGCGTTGGAAAGTAGACATCCAGGGGTTTCCAGCAATATGTAATATTCCATACTTTGCTCCAGTTTTGACGATGCAAACTGGCGTTCAAACGCCAACTCCCTGCCCTATTCTGGCGTTAAACGCCAAAAACAGGTTACAAGCTAGAGTTAAATGCCCAAAATAGGCTACAAACTGGTGTTTAACTCCAAGAAAAATCTCTACACACGAAAGCTTCAATGCTCAGCCCAAGCACACACCAAGTGGGCCCAGAAGTTGATTTCTGCATCATTTACTTATTTCTGTAACCCTAGTAATTAGTTTAGTATAAATAGAACTTTTTACTATTGTACTCACATCTTTGTACGTTTAGTCCTTAGAACTATGTCTTGCTTATTATGGTTCCCTCTCTTGGGCCAAAGCCAATGAACAATATTATCACTTATGTATTTTCGACGGTGGAGTTTCTACACACCATAGATTAAGGTGTGGAGCTCTACTATTCCTCGAGTATTAATGCAAAGTACTATTGTTTTTCTATTCAATTCAAGCTTATTCTTATTCTAAGATATCCATTCGCACACAAAAACATGACGAATGTGATGATTATGTGACGCTCATCACCATTCTCACTTATGAATGCGTGCCTGACAAACACTCTCGTTCTACATGCAAATAAGCTTGAATGCATATCTCTTAGCCTTCTAGTTCATGATCAGAGTCTTCGTGGTATAAGCTAGAAGCAATTGGCAGTATTCTTGAGATTTGGAAAGTCTAAACCTTGTCTGTGGTGTTCCGAGTAGGATCTGGGATGGGATGACTGTGACGAGCTTCAAACTCGCAAGTGTTGGGCGTGGTGACAGACACAAAAGGATCAATGGATCCTATTCCAACATAAGTGAGAACCGATAGATGATTAGCCGTGCGGTGACAGCACATTTGGACCATTTTCACTGAGAGGACGGACGGTATCCATTGACAACGGTGATCTCCCAACATACAGCTTGCCATTGAAAGGAGTATGAAGGATTGAATGAAGACAGTAGGAAAGCAGGGATTCAGAAGGAATAACACATCTCCATACGCTTATATGAAATTCCCACCAATGAATTGCATAAGTATCTCTATCTTTATTTTATGTTTATTTATCTTTTAATTATCAAAACTCCATAACCATTTGAATCCGCCTGACTCAGATTTACAGGGTGACCAAAGCTTGCTTCAAGCCGACAATCTCTGTGGGATCGACCCTTACTCACGTAAGGTTTATTACTTGGACGACCTAGTGCACTTGCTGGTTAGTTGTGCGAATTTGTGAATAAGAGTTGAGATTACAATTGTGCGTACCAAGTTGTTGGCGCCATTGAGATCACAATTTTGTGCACCAAGGGGCCACAGCAAAAAATGACGAGGAGGTGAGAAACAAAAACGATGCACGGCAAGGAGGGAAGAAGCAGTGACAACCCACGATGAGGAGTTGAGAAGCAGCGACGACCAATGATGAAGAGCAAAGAAGCAACGACAAAGAGAGCTCAGACAGAAAAACGGCAATGCCAACAACAACCCCGAACCGACCTTAGCTTCTGGCGACGCAAGGTGAAGAGCAGAATGAAAGGGGAGATGGTGGTGATGGCTCTAATAGGGTTTCACCATTTAGGAGAATCTAGGGTTGGTGACGGTGTGTTTGTTAGAGAAAGAAAGGGAATAAATCAGTATTGGGTTTTTGTTTTTTCTCTAGAATCAAAATGGCACTGTTTTGATTGTTGGATTAGTGAACCGGGACTTGAAAAAACCCAGCCGATTCGCTTGTTTTGCCAGTTAACCACTGGTTCAGCCGATTTTTAAACTGGTTTTTTGCAAAACAGTTCTATAGATTAACCGGACCGGCCAAATAACCGATTTCTAATTAATCTGGGCGAACCGGCCGGTCTGGTCCAGTTATCAGAACCTTGTCTAAAACTAATAAATCTCCAAAAAAATCTAGAATGATTTAAATACTTACTATTTTCAACAAAAACTAAAGCATATCAACCCTTAAATTCACATAAGTTCAACATTTTAGAAACAAGTTTACATTTTGGTACCTATTGGAAGAGGTGACAGCAAACCAAGTCCAACCAACTTCATCTCCTTCCCATTTTAGAATCTGGCCATCAGCGACAAAGGTGTATGGCCCTCCACCGTGACAATCGAACACGAGACTCTCAGGACCAAGGGCTTTTGTTACATGGAGGAAGCACGTGGCGTGGAGTAGTGAACAGAGAAGGCAAATATGGAGTCGTGGAAGAAGACAACTTTATCTCATTATTTTACCTGTTGCTTTTACTCACTATTAGGTTCAAGGATTGACCTTAAAAAATCACTTTTTGAAGGGGATTCAAATAGATGCCTTTACAGTGATCCACACCCCACTGGTCTACGTGTGGAGCGTGCGGATCAAGGAGGAAGTGCGGGTCAACTGCATAAATCGAGTTTGATTCGCAACAAAACTGTCTGATTTCAACTTTTGACCGCCATTGATTGAGTTGATTGCAAGTCTGATCTTAATAATGAACCGAACCAGATAGGACATCAATTCACTGTTTTTTCAATCAAATCGATCGGTCCGATTTGTTACGATTTTGATAACTATGGCAGAGTCATTTAGACTTGCATTTTTTACAAGTTTGATTTTAGAGTCAAATATCTATCTTTTACTCACTCTGAGGTTCAAGGATCGAACCTTAGAGATGTCATTTTTGAAGGGGATTCAAATAGATGCTCCTACAGCGATCCACACCCGACTGGTTTACATGTGGAGCACGCGGGTCAAGGAGGAAGTGCGGGTCATCAACTGCCTAAACTGAGTCCGAGTCGTGACAAAATCATCTGGTTTTTTACTATTTGACCGCTATTGACCGAGTCAATTGTAGATCTGGTCTTAATAATGAACCGAACTGGATAGAACATTGGTTCACAGGTTTTCTGGTCGAACTGGCTGGACAGTCCGATTCTGATAACTATGGCTAAGTTGTTTAGACTTGCATTTTTACGAGTTTGATTTTAAAGTTAAATATCCCTATATATAAGAGTCAAGTAAACAAGCTAGTCCGACAGATTTGGCTCACTTTGACAATCCTAATTAATTCAAGAGCTAGCTCAAATTAATCTTTATTGAATGAATTTCAAAATAATTCTAATTAATAATAAAACTTGTACGATCATATAAAAATAAATTCTCATATATGATAATTTAATTATCTTATCTATTATATATTTTTCTTGTATATTTTGGGGTAAAATACTTAAATAAACTAAATGCATGCAAATATTACCAAAACCATCCAAACCAAAAAATGGTACGTGAATCTCTCAAAGGCATTTTGTATATAAATCGAATTAGGGTAATTAGATATAGAAATTTTAGTAGTAAATTGAATTAGACTAAATAGATTTATTAGGTGAGTTTTAACTACACATAAATCGAAACAGGTAATATCGATTTACACATTCATATGTTTCCAAGTAAATCTAACCAGCTTTAGATTCGTTTAGATTTTACTATCTCTATATAAATCGAATTATGCTGGTTAGATTTATTTGGAAACATACCACCGATTCCCATACATAAATCTGGCCAGCCTGATTCGATTTACATGTGAATGTGTAAATTGATATTACCTGTATCGATTTATGTGTAGTTAAAGCTTACTTAGTAAATCTATTTAGTCTAATTCGATTTACTACTAAAATTTGTAAATCTAATTACCCTAATTGGATTGGTATAAAAAATGCCTTTGGGAGATTCACGTATCATTTCTTGCTTTGGGTGATATTAGTAATATTTGCATGCATTTGGTTTATTTAAGTATGTTACCCTTTATTTTGTGATTGAAAATATCAACATTATGCTCTCATTTTCTAAAAATATTGAATTTTTTAATTTGTCTTTAAAATATATTAATTTTAAACTTCAATTCAAATTAACAGCAAACTTTCCATTAAAAATAATGACAAATTTGTTATCTAACAGGGAAAAAAATATTTTTTAAGAAAAAGCTTTTGATTTGAGTTGTTTGTAAATTTTTTTAGAATTGACTTCATGCTAGAATATTTAAATTATTAGTTATTAAAAATTAGCTAGCTAATTATTAGTCACAACTTTGAGACTTTAATTATTGTCCCATTTAAAATAGCTTTAGATTAGTGACAAAATTGTGACAAATTACATTAGCGTGCTTGGCAAATTTGCTTCAAATTTTTCATGAATTTTCCATGGATTTATATAGAAATTAGTGATTAGTAGCAACATGAAATAAGGATAGAATAAGGACTAACATTTTTTCTGACAAATAATAGCAACATGAAATACGCGAGAAAAATCTATCAGTTGTTAAACGGTCGCTAATTCCTCACTAAATAAGTTTTTGATTAGTGACTCAATTGCGACTAGTTACTTCTAAAATTTTCTCGATTAGCTTTGGATTTATTATAACTTTGCGACTGATTTTCAATGAGGCTAGCGAGTAATTTGCTACAAATAGGTAGGATATAGCTTTTGCTTTGCGACAAGATTGCAGTTGCCAAGTCGGTCGATAAATTAAATTTGTGACAACTTAGCGACAAATGTACTTCGCCCGCTAATCAGCGACTTAAAATCAGTGAAGGAAGTGTGTCAGTTGTTAAACGGTCGCAAATTTCTCGCTACTTAGGTCAAAGGTGCTCAATATCCGTATTTCCACTTTAGTGACTAATTAGCAAGGAGCACTTTCCTAGCTGAATGATATATCTATTGCGACGAGTTAGCGATGAATGTTTTTTGTCGCTACCCTAAATTTGAATTTTGCAATATTATGCGACAAATTAGCGAGAAACAAATTTCTCGCTAAAAATAAAAATTTTGGTGACAAATTATCTAGGAATTTATCCGTCGCAGAATGCATTTCAACTCTTTGTGACGGATTAGCTAGGGACATTGTTCCTCACTAATTAGCCTTTTCACACAATGTTTATTTAGCGATGAACTAGTGTGTGAATTGTTTCTCGCTAATTGTATATCAAACACTTGCGATGGAATAGTGACAATAATATCCCTCGCTACTTTACTTTTATTCAATTGAACCCCTAAGTGACTGATTTGCTAGAACATTCACTCGCTAATTAATTTGTGAGAAATTAGCGAGAAAATCTTTCTCGCTCTTTTTTTAGCTACAAAAGTCAATTTGTGAGAAACAAACTTCTTCGTAAATCTCTCGCTAATTAGTCGTTTTTCTCAAGTTTGGGTATTTTGTGACCGCTCATTAATTTTGTCGTTAGTGCGTCACTAATTCCTCGCATGTTAGTGACGGATTAGTGACAAAAAAATTTCTCGCAAAAATTCATCGCTAATTTGCCATATATTTGTAGTGGATCTCCTCTTCTGGTCAGACCCAAAAATGGTGACGGGGGCGGCTTCCGACGAGCTTAGCAGCAGCAGCGGTTGCATCTTTCACTACCATTGCGTCCTTCCCCTTCTTCTCTCTCTCTCTCTCTCTCTCTCTCTCTCTCTCTCTTTCTCTCTCTCTCCCCCCCTTTTTCCTCGCATTTTGTTTGTTTTGTCGATAGCGGCGCCTCCAATTAGCTTCAGGGCGACGACAACACATGACGATGACGGCGGGACATCTCTCTCCTTCCTCTTCTTTGTGGCACCCCCCCTCTCTCTCTCTCTCTAATTCTTGTACCATGTGTGTGTTAGTGTGGGTAAAGTGTATGGTGTGTAGCTGGGAGATAATGAGGAGGGAGTTTATAATAAAATTAGGATTAGTGTTTGGTTACAAGAGTAAGGGTAGAATAAGTATTTTGATAAAATTAGAAGGTAGGATAGTAATTGAAAACTATATGTATTCTAATATAATTATTTCAGGTACATTATTTATTTATAAACTTACTAATTGGTTTTAAATAAGTACTCTAATTTAAAATAGAAATAATTTAATAATTCTTTTAGTTCATAAATTTTAGTATTAAATTCCAAATCTAAATTATTTAAATTAAGAATTATTTTTCACATATAAGCGGTTTTTTCTATAAAAGTTTTTACAAGTCATTTATATTCATGCGTTTTCTCCACATAGGAGCGTTTCTTCTTCTTCTTCCTCTTCCTCCTCTTCCTCCTTCTCTTATCATTGAAATTTCTTCTCCTCCTTTCTTTTTCTCATTCTCCTCCATTATAAGTTACCTCGTTGTTGAAGATAATGAATAATTCAGGTTCAGATTGTTAATTGAACCAGAACGAAATTGATTATTGTTTTGAATCCAATCAAGTAGCTGAGGTGTGGTTCAATTCAGAAGAAAAAATATAGCATTAGAGGAAATATTTTTCTGTATTTGTAGTAATTTTGGCCGTAACACGAAGATATTTGGGTGTTTTTTTATTTTGATAAGTTCTACATAATTCAAAATTCTTTCTCTTCCGCCTTCTCATCTTCTGCTGCTTTTTTTCTTATTCATCTTTTCCTTTTTGTTTTACCTTCTTAAGTTTCTTCTTATTTTACTCTCTTAACAAGAATAAAAATAAAAAAATCAAACAAAAAAGAAGAAGAAACACATAATAATGTTGTAAAATTACTTGGAAGAAGATGAACTTACATTCATTTAATTAAAAGAAAGAAAAAATAAGGAAAAAAAGAAGAAGAAAAAAATGTAGCTTTAGAGGAAACCTTTTTTGTATTTGCAACAAATTTAGATGTAACACGAAGATATTTGGGTGTATTTTTATTCTAATAAGTTCTGCATAATTCAAAACTCTTCCTCTTCTTTCTCCTCATCTTTTGATGATGCTTCTTTTTTTCATCATCATCACCATCTTCTTCTTCTTTTTTCTTATTTATCTTTTCCTTTTTATTTTACCTTCTCAAGTTCTTCTTGTTTTACTCTCTTAACGAGAATAAAAACAAAAAAATCAAACAAAGAAGAAGAAGAAACACGTAATGCTGCAAAATTACTTGGAAGATGATGAACTTACATTCATTTAACTAAAAGAAAGAGAGAAATAAGAAAAAAAAAGAGAAAAATGCAGCATTAGAGGAAACGATTTTCTGTATTTGCAGCAAATTTGGGTGTAACACGAAGATATTTGGGTGTATTTTTATTCTGATAAGTTCTATGTAATTCAAAACTCTTCCTCTTCCTCCTTCTCATCTTCTACTGCTTCTTCTTCTTTATCTTTTTATTTCATATTCTCATAATTCTTCTTGAGAGAAAATAATCAAATAATAAAGAAAAATACATAATGTTCCAAAATCGATAGAAAGAGAAGGAGAAAAAAAATGCAGCAACAACAACATACTATAAGAGACGCGGGACTTAGCAGCCAAAATTTTCTGGCCGTTGTCCCAAATCGCCCCAATTTGGTTGAATTGAGGCGGTTCCTGTTGCGTATTTAACCCTCACTCCAAATAATTTGACCTGAGGTGGTGTTGGGCTCTCACTACAGCAAATAACCTTGGGGGAAGGGGGATTTTGTTTCACTAAAATGCCCAAACAAAAATTAATTTGCCCCATAAACCTTCAGTTTTTGGCGTGAAATCCCTTCGTCAGAGCCAAGGTCAGTCAATCCAACTGCATCCGCTTCATCATTCATCCCGGTCACCAATCTCTTCCCTCAGCCGTGTAGCTCCCGTGCATGAAGGTAAAGTAGAAGGGGTCGTCCGAGTCTTCTCCTTCTGCCGTGCATGTCTGTGAAGTCGTCGGCGTCGTCCCAAGCCATCTGTCCCTGTGTCATCGTTGGCAGCCTTCTCTCCTTTGGCCCTGCTGTGCATTGCCGATTGCAAGAGACTCCCCTCTCATTCGTATGTTCCTCTCCCTTGTCCCAATTTAATTTTGGTGGCTGTTGAAAATTTAATCTTGCATCAATTTAATATTTGTGTTTTCTATATTTTGGTTTGAACAACGTTCTTTGATTAATTTTGCCCAAATTTTTCTTCTCCAATTTAACACTCAGATGTAATTTTTCCCTGATATCTCAACCCCTGAGTCTTGATGTGTTTATATTTATTGCTTCGGCTCATTTAGCATGTGCTGCTCAATAGTTTCCTAAGACAGTTTCAAGACCTGGATTTTTGAAAATTTTCTAAGTTGTAATATTTGAAATAATGTAAATAAATAAACTGACATTAACACATTTGTCGTTTTAGCTTCATCTAACTAAGCTGAAAAGTTGTAGCTCTCTGATACTCCTTTTATGATTATAATGTTTACCCAAGTAAGCCACTCTGGCGGAGCTCTGTTCTATTATTTGCTGCTATAAATCTTGAAGCAGCTTCATTTCACTTGATGTATATCTTCTACTTTTATCTGGATAATCTTAGCAGCCAAATTAGTTGGATTGAATTTGTATCGGCAGAGATTTTTTACTTTGAAGTGCTCCTAGTAGAACTCATTTGAGAGACATGAAACTCTTCTTGCTCGTACTAGTAGTCTTGGTAATAAGACTCTGAATAGTCTTCATCATTTTTTTTAAATTGTTCTTTGTGTGTACAAACTCTAAGGGAAAGGGCTATGTATTATTATAGGGCCACACATTGGACACTGCAGCTTCATTCCCAACTTGTGAGTGAGAACAAATTTTATTGGATTAGTTAAATTAGTGGAGAATGAATCATAATAAAAAGGTTGGTCAAATCTTTGTGATTATTGTTAACATTTTTATTTGCCAAGATAAATTTGATTATGGAATTAAAATGAAATATATTCTGTGCTAAATTTAAGGTTTACATGTTGAACACAACCACATTTTTTAGTTGATGAATCAATGCCTCATGTGTTATTGAGTATGGAATTATATTCCGATCCCCCCTTGTCCACGTTTTAGATATGATCCTCGCTCTATAGGTCAATGTCTATCTAAGGGAGTACCAACTTATTAAATTATTCTTGCATAAACATAATTTTAATACGTCATTTTTTTAATTAAAAAAATAAGTGTAAGATAGAGAGAGGGAGTGAGGGTTAGTTATTTTGGTTGACCGGGTGGAACCCAATTTGAATGATGAGATTATGTAAAGTTTCTATTTATAAAAAAGGTTTCATTCTCTATAATTTTCATTAAAAGTTCTGCATTTTTCTTTTCTAGATCATTCACCAGCTTAGTGACATCTTGATTATCTTTTTTGAATGTTTCTATTTATTGTTCCAATGCTGAAATTTCCATGGTTTTATTCTCAAGATCTTTCATCAGCTTACCAATATCTTGGTTACCATTCCTCAATGTTTCTTCTAATTCTCAGAGAAACATTCTAAATTTGTCTTAACTTAAGTTTATTATGTATTCCTTTTGTTTGCCTTGAAGCAGGTTTTCTGATGAGCGGCTATCTCGGAGATCTGAAATAAATTATTTGGGGTGTGTTCCTATACTTGCAATTTAATTTTTGTGGCTGTTAGCCAAATTTTTCTTCCCCAATTTAACATTCAGATTCAATTTGTCCCTAATTTCTGAACCCCACTCTTCATATGTTTGTGTTTACTGCTTCGGCTCATTTAGCACATGCTGCTTAACAGTTTCCCCTGAAGATAGCAACTGATGCTCAAGTTATTGTGGCTTCTCTTTCAGTTCTCCTTTAGAACCATTGATTTCTACCTCAATGCCTCTTCGAATTCTTGCTTCTTTGTTAAGAGTTCTGCATTTTTCTTTTCTAGATCATTTACTAGCTTAGTAACATATTTTCGAGAATTTGTTTTGAATATTTCTATTTCTTGTTTTAATGCTGAAATTTCCATGGTTTTAATCTCAAGATCTCTCATCAACTTATCAATATCTTGGTTACCATTATTCAATGTTTCCTCTAATTCTCGAAGTTATATTCTGAATTTGTCTTAACTTAATTTGTTTGCCTTGAAGTAGGTTCTCTGATGAGTGGATATCTCCGAGATCTGAAATAAATTACTTAGGTGTCTTCCTGTACCTGCAACTGTGACAGGTATTATCAATGGTCAAGAACCAATAAGTCTTGTACAAAGTCTTTTCGAGAATTTACTTAGTATTCATTTTTTATTTAAAGACTTATAAATTAATGGCAAACCACTCCACATATCCATTTGTTCTATTACTCAAGATGTTCTACCAACTTGAATCAATAAAATTTAGGATTGTTATGTACAAATGAAATTACTGATTTGAAAGTCAATTATCTTTTCCTTTGATAAAATTTCTGCACCCAGCTTTGTGTTTTGGGATAGGAGTAGGTGTATATATGTAAATCTTGTCTATGGGCTAAAAAGCAGTAACTATTATTTACAACTAGTACATATAAAAAATTTTGCATTATTATTATAAAGGTAAGTTTAGTAATTGAACTTGGAAGAGAAGAATATGGTATGTTGTTTCTAAGACTGAAATATTAACATTGGAAAGGTCAATTGACCCTGAAGTTAAACTAGAGCTTCTTGCTTCTTTTTCTTCTTGATTCATACTTCAATAATTAGAATATAGTTAAACTCAATCATCATGTTCCAATTAGTTATCAAGTTATAAACATACTCTGAAACAGCTATGTTTCCTCAAATATGGTTTAATCATCTACTGTTTGGCCTAAGTGTGTAACAATTTTATATTGTTAATGATTATTTAGAATCATGTATAAGTTATAATGAACAAATAACACTCATGTTTCCATTTTATGTTGACAATCGTAGCGAAAAAACTCAAACGTTGTTGTCAAGTGCTGCACATGTTCATTTGAAGCATATTGATTTTCCAAGCACACCAGGAACTTTTCTCTAGCAAGGTGAGCTATTTTGCTATTTGGTTCTGGAGGTACATTGAATCCAAATAATTAATCTTGTCCTGTTAACAAAGATGGCTTTTAGTTATGCTTTGCTAACTACTTTTAATATGAATTTTTGAAGAACTATACCAGCAAATGCTTGAAAGAATGAAAGAAAAAAAGTAATTATTGGTTATGAAATTCTTGAATAAGATACAATTAACAGCTTAGAAGTTAGATGAAAATAATCACAATCTCACAAGATGTACAAAATAATGAGTCAATTCTATGTATTCCATACTCAAATGAAGTCTTCATTTATTTTATTATATATCTTGTGTTCTTATGTGATATAATTAATGGGTCAATTAGATTTCATATAATTTCAGTTCCGCAATTTTAATATATAAAAACTTCAAACTGATTCTTCAAGAATGAAATATTAAACATAAAAAGGTCAATTGAACTTGAACACCCCTTAAACTCGATCATCATGTTCCAATTAGTTATCAAGTTATCTACGTGCTTTGACACGGCTATATTTCCTCAAATGTGAAACACGAAGACATTTGGGTTAGGAACCAGTGGATAATTACTAATTAAACCACGTATCATCAAATTATTAATGTGAAAGAAGAAAAGTAAGAAGAATCCACCTATACGCATATGACTATAGATAAATACAAGATGTGTTGTCCAGCTTCTCCTTTATATTGGTCATATTTCTACTATATATTTTGATACTTTTATTTTGGGTGTTTCCAAGCATAAAACTATCCTCCATGTTATCAGTTTTACCATTTTGATTTACCCATTTCCATTTCTATATTATTTAGTTCGCCAACTCATACATTATATTGTAATACTATATTAATTTCTCATTTTATTATTTCTCAGATTAATATAATATTCCTCTTTTTCTTTTTCTTTTTTAAGGAAGGAATTTTATTTTCCATTTCAAATATTTGGCATTAGAACCAGAGTTTCTTTCTTCCAATAATTTGTTTTGAAAATGCAGAATTTTTCAATGAGTAGGCAACTTTCTCAAATAATTCTATGAGCTGTGTATTAGCCTGGATGCTAGTAAATGTGTGTTTTACTATTCAGTTTAAGAGTTATTCTCCCATTCTATATCAAGTGCCAATTATTTACTTTTTTCTCGTGGTCTGACTTTGTTTTATGATTTGTCGTCATTCTATTTTTTCATTAAATTAGATATTGATAAGAGTTGGATTTCAAAGGCTCGAGTTGGTGCAGAATATAGGAATGGTTTGACCAGATTCTTAGATTTTTCATTTGCCAATGCATCATCTGATGGGTGATACGTTGTCCATGTCCGAAGTGTGGGTTCCGCCTCTTACAAAATAGAGAGGATGCGTTCGATCATTTGGTGATAAACCCTTTCCCGTCTAGTTACACATTTTGGATCCATCATGGTGAGAGACGCGGGGTTGAGAGCTTTGGTGACGAACAAGAAGATCAATCTGAACAAAATTTCTAACGCCCCAATGCTTGATATGGTCCACGAGACATTTAACTTCTCAGGACTTCTCGGTCATGAAGAAGACTCAGAGAATGAACATGATGGCGGTGTTATGGATGAGTTGTCTTACTTATACAATTAACCTAGTCGAGAGACCCGCAACTTTCATGACCTACTCGAAGATGGGGAGCATAAGTTATACCCAGGATGTTCAAAGTTCTCTAAGTTGTCTTTCTTGGTGAGGCTCTATCACATATAGTCCATGTGCGGAGTGAGCCATAAGGCCTTCGGAATGATATTGGAGCTGCTCGCGGACGCCTTTGAGCATGACCGAATTCCATCCACTGTGCACGATGCCAAGAAAGTCCTAAGAAAACTCGGTCTCACGTACAAGAAGATAGATGCATGTCCAAATGACTGCATGCTATACTAGGGCAACGACCAAGAGCTGACCAAATGCAAGTGGTGTGGGACATCGAGATGGAAGCATAAGACTAAGAAGAACTCTAGGGTGAGGATCAAGACGGTTGTTAAGAAAAATGAAAAACCACAAGCGGCAAAGATTCTTCGTTAGTTCCCCCTTATTCCACGATTCCAGCGGTTATATATGTCTAGTAAGACAGCCGTTGACATGCTGTGGCATAATAGAGGTCCTAACTCTGATGGTATGTATAGGCATCTAAGGGACGCTGAGGCATGGAAGTCATTTGACATATGATATCCCGACTTCTCTGGTGATTTGCGCAGTGTTTGCCTAGCCTTAGCTAGCGATGGCTTTAACCCTTTTGGGAACATGTGCTCGAAGTACTCAATTTGGCCCGTGGTTCTTATCCCGTATAACATGCCCCCCTGGATTTGCATGAAACCCACTTCGTTTATCCTCTCTATGATTATTGCTGGTCCTAAAATCCCTGGAAATTACATAGATGTGTACCTAGAGCCATTGATCACTAAGTTGAAGCATTTATGGGTTGTTGTTGAAACTTATGATGCAGTTAAGAAAAAAACCTTCAAGATGTATGCTGCGTTGATGTGGACAATCAGTGATTTTTCAGGCTTGGGCAACTTATCTGGGTGAAACACATACGGTGGGAGAGACTGTCCTACATGCAATTTGGATGCTGAAACTAACCGGCTAACATACAGTCAGAAATGGTGTTTCATGGGTCATCGTCGCTTTCTGAATTATGACCACAAATATAGAAAAGATCAGTACTCCTTCGATGGAAAGATAAAGGATAAAGGTCCACCTATCAAAGTCTCTGGTGGAAACATTGTCCAATAGTTAGAGGGTGTGCATGTCTAACTTGGCAAGGTGCAATCGGTTACGGGGAAAAGGACATGCAGACAACAAACTGCCATGCAAGACGAGACTCCTTGGAAGAAGAGAAGTATATTCTTTGAGCTACCATATTGGGAGAACAATGGATTGCATCACAATCTTGATGTCATGCACATAGAGAAGAATGTGTGTGACAACATAGTTTTCACCATACTGAACGAGAAAGGTAAGTCTAAATATCATATTAAAGCTCGAAGAGACCTCCAGTCGATGGGAATCAAGCATGATTTGTGGCCACGAGAAGATGGAACGTACCCATCCACCATATTTACTATGACCAATCCACAAAAGGAGCTCTTTCTAAGGACTATCAAGAACGTGGTCTTTCCAGATGGATACTCTAGCAACATTTCCTGCTGTGTTGACTTACGACAGTGCAAGTTGTCAGGCTTGAAAAGCCACGACTGTCACATTCTAATAGAACATCTACTTCCAATCGCGTTAAGAAATGCATTGCCTGCCTCAGTGTCTTCTGTCTTGGCAGGTTTGTCAGCCTTTTTTCGCCGATTATGCAGCAAATCCATAGACCCTCAACAACTTCCTCTCCTTCAGGATCACATGGTTCATACTCTGTGTTGCATGGAGATGATTTTCCCTCCTTCTTTCTTCACAGTCATGGTTCACTTGACAATGCATCTGGTCGAGGAGGTGCGTCTGGGTGGCCCAGTGCATTATCGGTGGATGTACCCAATTGAATGGTAATTATCAAACAAAATTTTTATTATGCTTTTAACCAGTGCTTATAACACGTGTTATATTCACAAAGATACCTATGTCGTCTCAAGCAGTACGTGCGTAATAGATCACAACCTGAGGGCTCAATTGCAGAGGGATACTTATCTGAGGAGATTCTCGTTTTCTGTTCAAGTTACCTAGATAATGTCGAGGGTAGGACTAATTGACCAATGCGTGTTGACGATCGACCGCGTGAACTTATGCCTGATGAAAGAACAACCATGTTCCTCAAGGTTGGAAAGGCTGTCGGGGCTACTTATTTTTACACCCTCACACCAACTGAAAAATTCCAAGCTCACTGTCACGTATTGGTCAATTGCCTAGCCGTGGAAAAAATTTATAGAGTAAGTGCATTTGAAAGTATCGACTTCGTATGATCTACTATAGTTGGAGAACCTGACATGAAATTATTGTGATGTTTCCAATGATTATAGGGTGATCACAAAGAGAAAGTTACAAATTAGGACAAGGTCCCAGTCTCACATAAACAGTGTTGTGCACAAAGAATTTTCTGATTGGTTCAAGCGTCAGGTGAATCCTGGTATCATTAATCCATTCACATATTCAAATGGTGTCATGTTGTTCGTATCCCAAGCTGATGAAACATGTAAGTTGTTCACTGCCAGGTTCCATTGGGAAGCATTATGCACCCGAACGAATTGCAGTGGCTTGCATATGGGCTCAATGTTCAAGTTAGCCGCTATACATCTTACAACGTAAATGGATTTAAGCTCAGAATCCTCTCGAGAGAGGAAGGGTTGAAAACCCAAAATAGTGGGTGTATGTCACTTCTGACATTAGGAGTTATGCAAGCAAGCACGACAGTAATATTCCTGTTGGTAACGTCTCGTATTACGGAAAACTAGTGGACATCATTGAGTTAAATTACATCAGTTAATTCACAGTCGTCTTGTTTAGATGTATTTGGGCAAACACCACTGACAAACGGATTTCTGTCGGCAAAGAATTTCACAAAATAATCGCGTTGTAAGTATAGTTTCTAAACCAACAAAAATCCTTTTGTACAAAAGTTTGGTTGTCACAAGTAACAAAACCCAATAAAATTTATAACCTAAGTATTTAAACCTTGTGTCGTCTCTCAAGGAATTGCAGGGAGTGTGATTTATTATTGGTTATGGAAAAAAGTATATTTTTCGGTTTTTGAAATAGGGAACAAGGAAATAAATTAGCAATAAAGTAAATTAATCATTATAAAAACCATTGCAAGGTATAAGAATTGGAAATCCCATCCTAGTTATCCTTATCAGGTGTGATGAGAATTGTTTATTGCTCCTACTTAGTTAACCCTTACTAAATAAAGGAAAGTTAAGTGGACTAATTAATTTGATTCCTCGAGTCCTAGTCAACTCCTAAGGAAAGACTAGCTTTAGAAGGATCCAAACCAATTAGCAAATTCCAATTTTCAGTCAACAGTTGAGTTTGATAAATCAAGTGTCACCAATTACTCAACCAAAGCCAAAAGGGAAAAAATCCAAATTATTTATATAATAAATAAAAGAAAGCAATCATAAATCTGAAATACCTCAATGTGTATTAAATAAGAAAATCAAATCTAACATGAGAATCCATAAATCATAGTAATAGAATAAATAAAAATAGAAGTGAAACCAAAGTAAAGGAACATTGAACCTGGAATGAAGAAGAAATAGCCTAAAACTAATAGAAATCATAAATCCTAAAAACTAAGAGAGAGGAGAGAGCCTCTCTCTCTAGAAAAACTACATCTAAAACTAAAATTATGAATTATCAGTCTATGTCAATCTCCTTTTGAATGGATGTAATCTCCCACTTTATTGCCTCTAATCTGTGTTTTCTGGGCCTGGATTTGGGTCGAAAAGGAGTCCAGAAATTGTTGGGGACGTTTTTTGCAATTTTCTTCAACTGGCGTACGTCACGCGTGCGCGTGGGTCACGCGTGCGCATCATTTGGAAGTTTTCCTTGTCATGCGTACGCATCGCTCGTGCTTTGCGCTAGGCATGCGTCCACGTCGTCCACGTGTGCGCGTCGCTTGGGCTCTGCGCAAGTCACGCGTCCACGTCGTCCATGCGTGCGTGTCACTGCCATTTCCTTTAAAACTTTATTTTCACACGTTCCTTCCACTTTTGCATGTTTCCTTTCTGTTCTCTAAGCCATTCCTGCCCTATAAAGCCTGAAAGTACTCAACACACGAATCACGGCATCGAATGGTAATAAAGGGTAATTTAAATTAATAATTTTATGGTCCAGGAAACATATTTTCACATATATTAAAAAGTAAGGAAGGAATTGTAAAATCATGCATTTTACATGAATAAGTGAGCAAAGACTTGATAGAAACCACTCAATTGAGCATAATATAAATCATAAAATAGTGGTTTATCAACCACCTCTGGCAGAGGCATAAAATAGGACTCTTTGGGGGCACACAATGGTTAAATTCTCTCATCCAATTCATATCGGTGATCGAGAAGATGACGAGCTGTACATTCTTGCATCCGAGGATCGCCTTGTATACTATGTGGATGATGACGCTAATAAAGAGTGGAGTGTGGTAGTCCATGTAAACCCAAGGGACATGTTTGAAATGGGTGAAGACATAGGACAATGTCTGTTCGAACTTTCTCCCCAATTGATTCTGACTGGGTTGGCTGAGTTTGACGTCGAAGGTTTGTCATTGAGACGGGACGACGATTTAGAGAAACCAACCACTGATGCCATCGATGATTGCGAAGAGGCTGCCTATGTATAGATATATTTAGATACTAATTTAGTACAATATTATTCTATGTATAGTCCTGTTGAGGGTTATAAACTTGCATAATTATTAATTAGCAACTAGCATATAATAGAAATTAGAACATAGAAACACTTGATGTATATTGCTCATCAGTTACAATTAATCCACCTGGAGAATGTGATTTTATTAACATATTTTGTCTTCAAGTTATTTAATTTAGTAACATGTTAGTATATTGTAATTGACGTTATATATTGACTGACATGATCAGAGTTACCATGGAAATTGGAAGAGAGGGACCTCTTTCTTTGTGCCTCTAGCATCTTGTTTTGCAAGGCGATGGAAGAGGCCTTCCCGTTCTCTTCCCTGGAGCACGCAACATCATTCGCAAGAGACCTGTGGTTCAACATATTGCCAATGCAGTCATGGCTGAATACATTCTCAGCACACAGGCACATAGGTGATGCTATTACTATTGTGCATAGAGATATTAGGACGGTACGTTGTCATATGTCTGCTTGTAAAAAGGGTGTTTTACTATATTTCGGAAGTCCTTACATAATTGAAACCCTGAACATTGCAAGGATTGCTTCAATTCGAAACAAAGTACCGCAAAAAATTCGACTTTGGGTTCGTAACTAGCACAAACCTATTTCTTTCGCAACAAATACAAGAGGAGGTGCAGGTAAAGTTTGGATTTTTTGTGATTTGTTTAGCCATCTAGTTGGGTACAATTGTTTAACTCAATGGTGATATGGCCGGTTGCAAACCTTTCTTTTGTGAAATGAGGTACCAAATGGGTAAGTAAATAAATATATGTATGTTCCTGCAGTAAATGTTGAATAATTGACTCTCAAATTTGAACAGGCACGAGAGCATGTTATAGTAAATTCTTATTTAGTCGAACAGGATCATAGCAATTTAAGTTAGTATACCTCAAGTCTTTCCCTTTTCTTCCTAGTTTGTTATTTTTTTTAAAACTTCCAAAGGAGATGAATTAGAAGAAGAAAGTTGAAAACCAAGAAATGGATATGGATGTAATTTAGTAAGTTAATTTTTTTCATTGAATCTTGCAATAAGCATGATTTGTACACCGAAACATGATGATAAATTTTCCAGATTGTTAATTGTAGTAGTACTAAATTAGTGTCATATTTTCTTGTTTCAGTTGAAATATTGTTAGTGCATCTTGTTAGTGCAGTAAACATGATTGAATATTATAAATATGTGGAATTCTAGCTCTTGTTGACTGTATCTAGTTGCTGACAGCCTGGTAGCTGACCATGGAATAAGATCTTTACAATGGTTGTTTACTGGTTTTAACCCCAAAAGCTTGTTTTTAAGGAATGGATTTTAATTTGCTAGCTGACACCTGTTATTGCATCATTTGTATTGCATACTTTTTAATTTTAAATTTAAATTTTAATTTCTTTTTTAGTGTGGGATTCTATATTCATACTAAGGTTTATTTGGTACTTTATTAGTTAATTAGTTACCATGGTGTCCATTTGGCATGTTCTTAAGTTGACATGAAGCATGAAATGTTGCTGAAGTATCTAGAAAGTGCTTCTGATTAGTGTTGTTAATGACTTATAGCCACCAATTACTGCACCTTTTCAGTTGGAACCTCTTTAAATTTATGCAAGCACGCAATGAGAATAGTCTGAATGTTGAACTTGAAATTGCGTCTCGGGAGGAATTCACTCTTATAGAAAGAGGTCTTACAAAATTTTGGGAACATAAGCCAAACCAACAGTTTATAACATGGAGCTTAATCATGTTTGTTTTTTGTAAAATTTGTAAATTCTAAGAACTTGATTGCCTATGGTGTATCCGTCAAGTTTAGCTCGAGAAAAGATTCAAGAAATTTTGGAAGAGACAGGTGAGATAGTTCAAGATTCAATGCTCGAAGAAGACGTTGTGCCAAATAGTTCTCATGAGGTTGTCTCTAAAGGACACAAACCTTCCATTCTAATCTTTGACCTCAATAAAACTCCAGAGGAGAATGATATTCGTTGACTCAAGTTTTTATCATTAGTCTGACTTGTCTTATGAAATATTGGAACTGAATTAAACAAAGTGACTGTTTGTGTTTTTTTCTTTGGGTGTTGAATTGATGAAGTAGCAATGAATTTGGAGGAGATTAATCTCAAATTAGTATATATCTCTTGAATTAGTTTATACTGTGACTTGTTGGATTAATAGTTCGTGCGAATTCAAGGCTTTTACATTACTGTTTTGCCATATATATACGTATTTAAAGTATAACAAATATAAATGTATAAACCCAAGTGGTGAAACTGGTTAATGAACTACATTCTATAATCATGACTATCATAATGGCAAAATAACAGGAATTAATTAATAGGCATGAATTGATTAATTAAGATCTATAATTACACACTGTATTCATAACCTAAAATTTTGAAATAGTTTAATTTATACAATTGATTTACCAATTTATTTTAACCCAAATTAATGCACTCATATTAATATATAATTAGTAAATATTATTATATTATAACTGTAAAAAATAGTAGTATCACCGTTACAATAATTGTTATTATTATTATTATTATTATTATTATTATTATTATTATTATTATTATTATTATTATATTAGTAATAACATTATGATATTAATAAGAAATATTTGTTTTTTTTCAAAATTTATCTTCAAGTAATGTAAAAATACAACAATAATACCCAACAGTAATATATATTTTTAAAATGAATCTTAGAGATTGAATTTTGATACAATTTTTAGCAATCATTATTATAAAAATAAGATATTATTATACATAAAAATTGGTGATTTTTCGTTAAGTATATATTTTTTTATAATTTTTTGTGTGTTAAAAAACAATAATATTTTTAAAAAATCACAAAATAATATATACTTAGCAAAAAATAACCAAATTTTAAGAATAATAACATTTCACTTTTCTAATCATACTTACAAAAAATTGCTTAAAAATTCAATCTCTGATGTATTTTTTGAGAAATACAAATTTTATGTTAGTTTTTTGCAAGATTATCTAACATTAAATATGCATTTCTCAAATAATACATTAGAGAATGAATTTTGATACAATTTTTTGCAAACATAATTAAAAAAATAAGATATTATTATCCAAAAAAATTTGATGATTATTCGTTGAGTATATTTTTTTTGTAATTTTTTTATTAACAACTAACATAACTTTTAAAAAATTACAAAAAAAAATATACTTCAACAAAAATTACCAAATTTTAAGAATAATAATATCTTATATTTTTAATTATGCTTGTAAAAAATCACAATAAAATTCAATATCTAAGATGTTTTTTGAAAATATATATTTATTATTAGGTATATTTATTGCATTTTTAAATTATTTAAAGGCATTTTTGTCGATAGTAAACTTCAAGTACATTTTTGTCAGCGTTTGAATAATTCAGAGACGTTTCTTATATTTTTATGATGATACCTTAATATTGGACCGGTTTAACTTATTTATAATATTGGCTTAAATATATATTCCCTATTACTCAGCTACTTTGTTTTTCAAATCAGAGAAACCACCGCCACTACCATAATCCTTATTCTTCCCCTACTACTAAACCATTCATATTGTTGAACCCCTCGAAAGCTTGCTTCGTCTTGGTTCTTCTCCTCCACGTTTGTCTCTGCGGCGAACCCGTGTCCTAGAGCCTTTTCTCTCTCTGCCCGAAGCCCGGTAGTTCCTCTCTCACCCTCAATCTATTCATCCCACTGTGGGTAAGCACAACTGGACCCCTTTGCTCAATTGCTTATTTAGTATTTGAAAAAGAGGCCAATAATGAGTTTAAAGTTGACATGCAAGTTTTTCCTAATGCTGTTAGCTGAGTTAATTTGTTAATAGGGAGTGGGATTTGTTGATGAAGAGCATGATTCCATTAATGGTAGATTCTGAGTTGGGGTTTAATTCTCTATTTGACTGCGTTTTTAATAATCTTAATGGTATATTCGAATCTTGTTGCTAATAATGGTTGCCTGTGAATGACTGGGATGTATGTCTCAATTCATGTAGAATTAATACCTAATAAGTTATTCATTAGTTTCACTAAATAGAGAACAAGCAATGGCTAGTTGAAAAAAAAAATTACACTAATCATATTACACGTTAATTGGCTTGCAATGTAAATTGAAGGGTACAGGGACATTAATTAAACTTGATGGAACCCCTTAGGATTCTTAGCAATCTATGATTAAATTGATTATCCATAAAAATCTATGTTTAGCTCTAATTAGATTCCATCAACTAATACTGTTTCAAGTAAACTGCAGAATTTTATATTCACAAGTACTACTTCAACTGAAAACACCACACCAGATATGAATTTGTCCCCTACTACTATTTATGTTACATATTGGCTAATTTCAAGCAATAAGATTGTTATAGGTTCTAAGTGGATTCTGCTATCAAAAGGGACCGTTTAGGCAAGATTATTAGATACAGAGCCAAACTTATTGTCAAAGGCTTCTTTACAGATTGAAGAGGTTGACTATGACCAAATTTATAGTTTAGTTCTGAAGCCTACAAAGGTAACAAGCTCCAAGAACTTAGTTTAACACATTGATTGCAACTATTATCGAATTTAATTTTATTATAACTAAGCATATGATATTTTTCTAATTGTTAAACATGCTACTCCTAAATCTCAAGCCTAAAATTAACCTCCAATAGTACAGAATATTTTCATGATTCTAGGCATTATAGAGAAATTATGAGTACTTCAATGGTTAACTTTTTTAGACCCAACTTTGATTTCTTTGTTAATTGAGTTAAACAATTCATGTACTCTCCTATCATTGATCATTGAAGGACAGTAAAATGCCTACTGAGAATTGTCACAGGTTTTATTTTGTTTTACTTTTCGATGATATCTTTACTTTCTTTTTATTTTTATTTATTATTTTGAGTTTTAGATCATTGTATTTACTGTTCCTTTCATTTCAATTATTGACTGATTTTTAACTTAACCAAGCTGAATATAGACGACTTCCTATAATTTTTTCATATAAGATTGTTACTTTGTTATAATTCATCTATATATGAGCATCGAATGTATTATTGAATTGTGAATTGCACACGCTATATATTATTCTCATTGGAATTTATATGTATGTGTGTTGTTTGGTGATGACACGCTATGTCCTACCATTACTATAATCCTACCATTACTATAATGCATATATGATGATATATACAATTGCAATAGGAACGAGTTGTCAGTGTATTCCAAACTACAAATTTGAGCATAATTCCTATATACCAAGTAAGCTTAGTAGCACATGATATTGATTTACTATAACTATCATTACTTATTAATACCTTTAATTGTTAGTGTATTTCATAATTCTGATTAAATTATCTATTATCACCCTTAACTACGGTCTTTGGTCTCATACAATAAATTGTCTATTATCAATACGTCATAAATACCGGAGTTTAATATATATTAACTAGGGTATGTCAGTGTCCTTTTTGCATGTTAATAAATATTATTATCTATGTATTAATTATTATCACTTTATTTTGATTCGAATGCAATTAGAAAAGATGCCAGGATAGGTCGTTTCACGAAGAAAACCCGTGTGGACACAGCATGTCAGCAGCCTCAAGTAGAATTTGATGCGGCTTCAACTTCGCATCAAGCGGACTGCGTATTTTCGCCGCCTAGTGGCAATGGTGCCCCGGCATCCTCGTCTGCACGCCCCTTTCGTCCGCCCCGTAGCGAACCACCACCTGCTCCACAGGTTTGTACAAATGATGTTCAAAACTCGGAGCCGTCTGCCGAAGAGTATGACCCAGAGGCAGTGAGGTAGATTCTTTTGAGCAACATGTTGAGAACCTGTTTGCTGCATCAGATGCTCAAAAGCGCAAGGAACACAAGACCACTTAATTTTGGGATGTTAAAACAATTGGTATAAAAGAATTTATTTAATTTTATTTTTCATTCAGCTATTTTCCTATGATGTCATCGTAGCTTGGCTCCAATGGTAACTCGCACAGAATAACTATGTTTTACAGAATCCAATGGCACAATCAAACAGGTAAAACTGAGTGTGAAGGAAGCTATGAATCCACCTAACAAAAGAAAGATCGTACTCAAGTTTAATAGTGCACTGCAACTAGTTGGGAATGAAGCAGGTCTACTGAGCGGCGTTATGGGACTACTAGGATCTAACTACACCAAATTCCCAATCTACGAGAAGGACTGGAGAAAGGTTCGCACCAGGGACAAGGTCTATAATGAATGCGTAAAGGTAAAATGTTATTTTTTCGTACCATTCCGGACTCATAATTTGAACCCTACTGACAATTTAATTTTACTTTTGCAGGAAATGTTCTATTTTGAAGAAGATAGTAGAGGAATGATCAAGCGTATAATATTCAAAATGCTAGGAAGGGCTTGGAAGGAAACAAGGAATAGATTATACCATCACTGCTATGACTCAGGACTTTCTCTTGAAGAAAATATTAAAAACCGCCCATCGGGAATTACTGCGGACCATTGGAGATGGTTTCTCGATTATCGCAATAGTGAAGAGACATAGGTAATATAGTTTTATTTCATAACAGAAAAAGTCTATTTATGTTACATTGAGTTAGTCAGAACTAGTGTCTAGTAACTCTTAATTTGATGGCATGACAGGAGAAGTATAAGAAAAATGCTGAGAATCGATCAAAGTAGCTTTACACCCACACTGGTGAATCGAAAAGCTTGGCAAGGCTCGGAGAAGAAGAGGTAATCTATTTTTAAGAATGTTTTTGAACTATCTTTTCATCTACTTATTCACTTTGTCATCATTATTGGTACAGTCGGAACGACAAGGGAGGAGAGTTAGTAAAGGAGAGTTGTATCTCTTAACGCACAAAAGAGATAATGGTTCCTATGTCTATGATGCAGCTCGAGCTAGTGGAGTAAGTAATGTGTTGAGAATCGGGAAGTAGTTTCTCATATATTTTAGTTTTTAAAATTTTATTGGAAGTTTGTGCGGTTAGCGACTATCTAAGAAATGCTTATAATTGCTTATGTATGTGTATAGGAAAGAATTGAGGCTATTGAGCAACGTGATGAATCCTCTAGACTGTTGTCTCAGAATGATTCGCTTGCTTAAGTTCTCGGAAAGGAGCACTCGGGTAGGGTGCATGGCATGGGTTTGGGGCCGACTTTTAGTCAAGTATTCGGTATAAATTCCCATCAGCCGAGCAATGGTTTTAAAAGGAAGAAAACCTAAAGGGTGCTGCTTGAATTACAAGCAAAGTTGGCAACCGAGAAATTAAAAAGGAAGGTAGTGGAGAATGAAGTAGCAGCTGAGAAGACAAAAAGACAGGCAGTAGAGGATGAAGTAGTAGCCAAAAAGACAAAAAGACAGGTAGTGGAGGATGAAGTAGCAGCTGGGAAGGTATGGATGCAGGCAATGGAGAGTGCTTTAATATGTCTACTTCAAGGACAAGGTGGGAAGCTGCAATCAGACGTCGCCACATGGATGAGTGCGTTGGAGGGACAGATTAGAAAGTAGATCTTAGGATTGTGGAACCTTTTTTTCTTTTAGATATACACTCTCTTTTGGTGTTGATTATGAAACTCTTAGTAAGGAGTACACTTTATTGATATTTGGATAATTATATCAATTAATTAATGGTTTTGCTATTGTCGTTTACCTTGCAATTTATTTTTCGAGATATAAAATAATTTAACTTACTAATAATAAGAAGGATTCAGAAAAAAAAGTTGTACATTAAAATAAAAAGAGCATTGATTGCCAGTGTACACAATATAGTATTTTTGCGGCTATTTAGCCGGAAAATAGAGGCTGTTGCGAAATAGCTGTAAGAAATTTGAAAAAACAGGCGTGGTTTTAAACCACTGCCAATTACATTTGAAAAAACAGTGGCCGTTAAACAGCTGCGGTTTCAAACCGCCAGTCATTACATTTGAAAAAACCGTGGCCGTTAAACAGCAGCGGTTTCAAAACCACCGGTCAATTCGTGTGGATCACTGCTGGGTAGATCGCGGCGGTTTTAAACTGACTCTAATAATTGCGACCTATTTTTGGGTTTTGCGGCAGTTGTGCCGGTGGTTCCTGAGAACCGCTGCAAAATCATATAACCACCCCCTAATAGGTGACGCTTAACGAACCGCTGAAATCCTATTTCGCGGCGACTAAAAACCGCCGTAAATCACTCCAAGAACCACCGCAATTTCCCGTTTCCTTAGTAGTGACAATAGTAAAAACGACGATGAAGATGAAACACATAAAGAAAAAGGAGGAGGAATGTAAAGATGAGGAGGAGGAGGAACGCGAAGCACGCTTTGGAAACCATTGAGTAGCGCGTGTGTAGATACGTTCGTATGAGTGAGCGTTCTTTTTATTGGGTTTGGCCCAACTTGTATGACCTGTAAATCAAAATAACTTGTATGAGTAGCATTTCTCTTAAATTGACCATATAAAATTCACATCACTTTTTAATTACTAAAACTTTTAAATTTCAAACATGTTAAATGTTTAATTATTATAAAAAAATATAAGAATCCTATTTAATTTACACTCAATTTATCAAAACTTGATTTAGTTATTTTTAATAAAATAATTTTTAAAATAAAAACTTAAACAAATACAATAAATCAAAATTAGTTCATACTAAAATTTTCAAAAGTTCGAAATCTTACATTTACTTTCAGTAGGAGCTGCTTAACGCACTTCGCCTGCTTAGTTGTATAACACATTCTTGAAGTTTGCTTACTTCCAAACCAGCGAGGTAATTCGTTCATCTCACCAACATTCTTGAAGAAGACAACAACAACTAGCTGATGAGACATAGTCAAATCAATTTATACTAAATTATTTTCAATTATCAATATGTTGCAACGTATACATGCAAATAGGTGGCTAAATGAGAATTAAATTTTGAAACCAATGGCTTAATGGGTGGGACTTAGTTTGATAAATCATGCTCATGATCAGGGTACTTACTTTAAGCAAAAAAGATAGCAGTGCGGCTTATAGAATTGGTTCAACTAACTCTCTATTTATGTCTCAATTTAAGAAGACATTGTTAAAGTCAAACAACCAAAATTTTCATTCTTTAGGTAGAGTAGTGGACAACATCACCCTTACTAGTTACTATGGATGACTTTACTACTGCCCTCAACAATGGTCACCGTCTATCTTAGGATTTTAGGGAAACACTCTTTTGGCACCAATCTGGCTTTGTGATTTTCAATTGATCCTTTTGGGCTCCTTTTGATTCGATACACTCATTTGGAACCTATTGGAGAAGTAGATTTAGGTGTATCAAATAATTTCTAGGTTTTTTCTTTGTGAGAGCTAATATTCTTCCACCATTGTAACTTTCCACTAAGGATTGGACATGACTTGAGACACTGTTTCTGGCTCACATTGGGAGAGGTCAATGACCACAGTTTCATACATCATTGGCTTGAAGATGCCATACTTTGCTCTACTATGCAGTAGGTGACAATTCTGCAAAGGTTCTGGTTGAACCGTTGGTACTTAAATAAAAGCAATTTGAGTTTCATGTACTATAAACTCTTGAATTTCATTAAGTGCTAAGGTACTTATTGCACTATCGTTACTTGATAGAGAATGTAAGTGTGACTCCTCACCATAATTATAATCATTAGCAAAAATATTGGCAGAATATGACATACTGTTGGCAACAAACTCCGATTTACACATATTTTGATTTACTGCATGCACATATGGTTGTGTGTTAGTTGAGGGTGCTATGTTATTAGCAAAAGTAACTTTTGTATTGTTATTGGTACAATATTCTTTACAAACAGTTCGGCATAAGAGAATCCAAACTCTTCAAACTTCACATGTCGCGAGGTAACCATCTTTCCATATGGTTATACACACTTTTAGTCTTGGTTCTTACTTGTATATCCCAAGAAAATAAATTCTTAAGACTTAAAGTCAACCTTATGCTTTTTGTATATCATGAGCACCCAAGTATCTTGAGGAGATTGTAATCAGGCTTCTTATTGAAGATTGTTTCAAATGCTGACTCGTTGTTTTGTATAGCATGTTAGCTCCACGATATTTCAAAATAAATTTTCATGATTAATAACAATGTTAAATATAATTTAATAATTTTACTAGAAGTGTTATCTAATAATTGGTCAAATGTGATACGTACTAAGACAATTTTTCTTAAATAATATAAGCAAATTAGGCATTTTCTAATCCTGAAAATGTTTACATTTTGTAGAATATAACTTCAAAAATTATACTAAGTAAACCACACACCTTAGAAATACTCAAGCAACATGACAAGCATTGTAGCACACTTTAGAAACACGAGAGTCTCATTTCCAGTTACAAAACTGTTGAAGGCGCAAAATTATTTACCTCAGTATCATTAATAAAATGATTCATTTTGGTTTCATTGTTTGAATTTGAGGATGCTCAACAAGCCAAATCATTTAGAGATGCATCCTCTTTTATTTACAAAAATCACGCTGCCAAGCTACCAAAAATAGCAACAGTGGCACGTACAAAAAATATTTTAACACTCATCATCCTTTTTAGAAATAATGTGACAAGGATAGAAGAAGAAAGAATTGCTACTAGAATGAACAAGTGCTATATTTTCTTTTCTCTAATTTTTGTATTCTTTTCTTCTTCATTCTTCTATTTTAGAAGAAATTTTTTCTTTAAGTTGTATTTAGGCAATTTTATAAGTTTATATCTTTGACCAATTATATTCTTATAAATATGACACTAGTCTGTGTTCACCAAAATAACATTTTGAATAGTCTCAGAACACTAGAAAATTAAAGTACTTTCAACTAAGTCGTAAAGTTCGTGAAGTCTTTATCAATCCATATTATTATCGTGACTTCTTAAACTTAATAGGTTTTTAGTGTAACTTGATCTAGTAGTGATTTACAGTCCTAAAAAGCTATAAGACAAGAATACCTAAAATCCTTAGATTATATAGTTGTCTATTCTGAGTCATGCATGAGAAGGTTAAGAGAATATTTAAGGTTAGATTGGTGAGAAGCCAATCTAAGTCACTTCTTAGCTTGAGAAAATTTGGAGCAAAAATATTTAAGGTTCTTAAATTGATTTGGAGCTAGTCTAACTCACTTCATAGCCTTTAAAAGGCTTGAGAAAATAATATTTAATATTCTTAGGATAGTATAGAACTCCGCCTATGTTACATAGTTGACCCAAGTCCATATAAAGGGGGAAAATCGCATTAAGTCCTCCACAATCAGCATGAAAACGTAGTCAAATTTTCATGACAGAAACCACAGACATTATTGCACTAAATATGTAAGGTTCCAGACTTTTAAAAATTAAATAATGAATTATTTGTAATTTATTATGTTTATTTATGGTTTTATTTTCAAGAAGTTAATTTTTTTTACTAAAAGTAATTAAATAAAAGTTATGAGACTTTGAGTTTAAAATTAATTAGAATTTATATAAATTCTATAATAATTGGATATCTTCTTATTTAAAATTTAAAGCTTTAGTAATTGAAAAATAATGAAGATTTATTTATTTAATTTGAATAACTAGAATTTAATTCAATTTTATAAACTAACAGAAAATTAATTGATTTATCTCTAATTTTAAATTTGAGTACATACTTATTTGAAAATAATTTGTAGGTTGATAAATAAATGGTATTCTCAAAAGTAATTATATCGAGCTATATTTGATTTTCAATTACTACTCTAAACTACTCTTTTTACCTAATTCTAGAAACCCAAACTCTAAACTCACACACTCCCATCTTAACCCTAATTTTGATACACAACCACACTCACCCTCAGTCCCAGCCGCCACCCCCTTTCACCTTGACAAAACACACACGGGGATAGAAGAGAAGGTGACACTGCAGGAGGAGCTACCATCGCCATTGCCGCTGAATAGGAGAGGAAGGAGAGAGAGACGTGAGCTAGCGAACGAGAAAGGGAACAGGAGGCATCGCCGTCATTGTCGAAGCGTTCATCGCCGTCGTTGCTGTCAAACGAAGTCACCACCGCATGAGAGAGAGAGAGAGAGAGAGAGAGAGAGAGAGAGAGAGAGAGAGAGAGAGAGAGAGAGGGATATTTTTACTTGCTAATAATGATTATCCATAATTTCATCATCACTATTTTTCTTTGTTACTTGAGGATAAGCAACTACTTTAAGTTTAGTGTTGGAGGCTATGCTCTACATAGCCTAAAAGATGATGAAAAAAGAGGTAACTCTATCATTGAGCTTTTAATTCTTATATCTTACATCTGTTTTGATAATCATGATTCAATGTTTCTCACTTCACTCCACTTTTAAAATTGCTTGCACCCAATATCTTTAAAGCATGTAACAAAGAGTTTTTTAATAGAAAAAGTTGGATTTTTTTTTAATTTAGGGCAAGTATAGATTAAGAGAAGTGGAGGTTCTGATAGTATGATTATGTCATGAGGTTACATGTTTGTGAAAACTTGCATAGGAGCTCTAAGACATGGAATGAAGTTTGGAGAAGTATTATAGAGGATTTCAAAAATCAATAAAACCAAGAAACAACAAGAAAAGAAAAGAAAAATAAAAGTAAAGAGCAAGGCCCAAGGCTCTATGCACCAATGGCTAGAAAGGCTAAAACGAACCAAGGCTCAAAGAGTTATTCTCCTAGTTATGTACTTGTGGTGTGATTGTGTCAAGAAAATCCTAAGACAGAACATTTAAAGTCAAAGCCAAGTGCAAATGAAAGGAAATCCAAAGGCTCTGAGTACTACTGACTGGGAAGAATAAAAAGAAGCACGGACTCAGAATTTCCCAGTTAAGTGCTTGTGGTGTTTCTGTGTCAAGCAAAGCTTGAGACAAAACATTTATAGTCACGGCTAGGTTCAAGGTGCAAATAACCCAAGAAAAGAAAAGAGAAAGTTGTCTTCAAGGTGAAAATTTATAAAGAGACTTCCATAATATCATCCGAATAGAATTCCTAATTTCCAAGGCTTCCAAATGTAAGGACTAACAAGTACTGGAATCCATACATAAGCACATAATTCGGAGTTCACCCCATTGTCAATTGACCACTTCACTCAATGAGAAATCAAAAGCAATTCTTCAACCCACTTCAATAAGGAATTCTTTGTGCATAGTTCTTTTTTCTTTTGTTGGGGACAAGTAAGATGTTAAGTTTGGTGTTGTAATGCATGATCATCTTTAGCTATTTTTAGTTATTATTTCTTTGAATAAAGTTAGTGATTTTCTTATTTTTATTAAGATTATTATTCTTTTATTCGATATTTCTTTGAGTTGCTTTGAGCCTTGATTCATGTAGGAAAATGTTGAAAACTTACAGAAAAAAACAAGGGGGAACCAAGAATTGAAGACAAGTACAAAGAGAATTCGAGGATGTTGTCAACTCTGACCTCTTCACACACCAACTAGCATAACTTGATCTATAGAGGTCCAAATAACAAGCTTGTGCACGTCATTTACTATGCTATCCGTGTGCTAAATGATGCACAAAAGAATTAAACAACTACAGAAAAAGAGTTACTAGCTATAGTTTATACTTTTGATAAGTTTAGGTCCTGTTTGATTAGTTCTAAAGTTATTGTTTTTACTAACCATGTTGTGCTTAAGTACCTTCTAATCAAATAGGATGCTAAGCCAAGGTTGATTAGGTGGGTGCTCTTTTTTTAGGAGTTTTGATATTGATATTAGAAACAGAAAAGGGTCAGAGAACTAAGTGGCTAACCATCTTTCCAGGATTAAGCCTAAAGAGGGGAAGCAACAACCCACTCTTATGACTAAGACCTTTTCGGATGAGAAACTCATTGTAATTCAGAAGGCTCCATGGTTTGCAGATATTACTAATTACAAAGCCATGAGGTTCATCCCCAGGGAGAACACAAAACAACAAGTTAAGAAATTACTCAATAATGCCAAGTACTTCTTATGGGAGGAACCTTACCTTTTCAAGAGACACTCAAATAGTATTATCTGGAATTTGTGTCTCAGATGAGGAAACACAGTAGATTCTAGGGCATTGTCATGGTCCGAGTATGGTGGCCACTTCGGTGGTGAGAGGACAGCAACTAAAGTCCTCCAAAGCGATTTTTATTGGCTGACTCTCTTTAGAGACACTTGAGATTTTGAGGAACTGTAACAAGTGCCAAAGAGCTAGGAATCTTTCCAACAATCATGAGATGCCACAGCAAGGAATATTGGAGATTAAGTTGTTTGATGGATTGGGTATTGACTTCATGGTGCCTTTTCCACCCTCATACCCAAACACTTACATTCTGGTGACGATTGACTATGTGTCCAAATGGGTAAAAGCAATGGCTTTACCCAATAATGATGCCAAAGTGGTGTTGAGATTTCTTTAAAGATATATTTTCATCCGGTTTGGTGTCCCAACGACACTAATTAGTGATGGAGGAAGCTACTTCTGTAACAAATAGCTAAAGTCACTTCTTTAGAGATATGGTGTCCATCATAAAGTGACAACCCTTTATCACCCTCAGACAAGTGGACAGGTTGAGGTCTCTAACAGAGAACTCAAGAGAATTTTGGAAAAGACTGTTAGTACCTCAAGGAAGGATTGGGCTAGAAAGCTTGATGATGCTCTTTGGGCATACCGAACAGCATTCAAGACTCCTATTGGCATGTTTCCTTATCAATTGGTCTATGGTAAAGACTGTCAACTACCAGTCGAGTTGGAGCACAGAGCATATTGGGCAACAAAGTTTCAGAACTTTGATGCCAAAGCTGTAGGAGAAAAAATGCACCTTCAACTAAATGAGCTTGATGAATTCAAAATTTTGGCTTATGAGAATGCCAAGATCTATAAAGAGAAGACCAAGGTGTGGCATGACAAGAAAATAGCCACCAGAGCATTTGATCCAGGCCAAAAAGTCTTGTTGTTCAATTCAAGGCTTAAGCTCTTTCTTGCGAAGCTGAAGTCAATAATGGGGGGAATCCAAATGGTAATGAACAAGATAGGAGGACGCTGAGCTTCTACACTACCCATACTCCTGACTTTTAAGGGTGCAACATTTTTGTACCTCCTATTAGTGCAAACAAATTTGAGCTGAAGCCATAGTTGATCACTCTGGTGCATCAAAACTGTTAGTTTCACGGACTCCTGCAGCAAGATCCAAATCTATTCATCTTTAACTTCCTGTAGATCTGTGACACTGTAAAGACTAATGAAGTGAATCTTGAAGTATATAGGCTCATGCTCTTTCCATTTGCTGTGAGAGACAGAGCAAAGCAGTGGCTAGACACTTAGCCCAAAGAGAGATTGGATTCTTGGGACAAGGTAGTCAATGGATTTCTAACCAAATTCTTCCCACCTCAGAAGTTGACTAAGCTGAGGGTGGGTGTCCAGACTTTCAGGCAGCTAGATGGTGAGTCCCTCTATTAAGCCTGAAAAAGATACAAGCAGATGATCACGAGATGCCCCCCAAATATGTTCTCAGACTGGACCAAGCTGCAGATTTTCTATGATGGCTACTCTGAGATAGAAAAAATGTCTCTGGATAATTCTGCAAGAGGTTCTTTACACATGAAGAAGATGCCTGAAGAGGCTAATGAGCTTATAGAGATGGTTGCCAATAACCAATATCTGTACTCTTCTGAAAAGAACCATGTGAATCCTGTGAAGAAAGAAGTCATAGAGGTGGACACCCTGGATGCAATTCTAGCTCAAAACAAGATCATGTCATAGCAGATTAGTATAATATCTCAGCACTTGAGTGGAATGCAAGTCTCAGCTGTTTGTACTCAAGATGCACCTTATGACATGAATGAAGGCTTCAACCAAGGGGAGAATTATGGCGATGCTCAATCCATTCCTGAGTAAGTTAATTATATGGAAAATTCCTCTAGAATTCCTAATAATGATACTTATTCGAATATATTCAATCAAGGATGGAAGAATCATCCTAACTTTGGGTAGAGAGATCAACCCCAAAAGCCTCAGCAGAATTTCAACAACAACTCTCAAGGTGGGTTGAATTAGAACAAGTTGAATAATTTCAACAACTGCCAATTTCAAGCTTCTCAACAACAACAGGCATGCACCCAGCCTCAGAATACTCCTGACTTGGACACTCTAGTTGTAGAACTCTCTAAGACCACTCATAGCTTTATGTAAGAGACTAGAGCTTTGATGCATGAGCATCTTATATCTTTTTTCTTAGCATTTTATAGTGGTTTTCAGTTAGATTTTATTTAGTTTTCCTTTATTTTAGTACAAAAATCCCATTTGGACACTACATTGAGTTGCTTTGGTATTTTTGTGATTTCAAGTGAAATTTAGAGCAATTTGGTAGAGTTTGGAGCAAAAAGGAACAAAGCTGACAACACCCTCCCCGGGTGCTAGCGCTAGCAAGGGACCTCAAGCCAAAACGTGGTTGCTCCCCTTAGGGCGTTAAATGCCCAATATGGCGTTTAACGCCAGCAGTAGTCCAAATTTCCACTCTTTGGGCTTCTCAAGTGGATTTAGCATTTATTAGTTTTATTTTATTTTCTTTTTGTAATTTGTATTTACAAACAATATCTTTTAGTCTTAGGATTTATTATTTTATTTATTTTCCTATCAAATTAGGTTAGTCTAAAAGGAAAAAGATACTCCTCTTACAAGGGGTTCAAACATTATTCTCTTCTACATATTTTCAGAATCCTAGTTTCTCTGTAAGGCATGAGCAACTAAACCTCTCGGTTGTGGTTAGGAGCTCTATTTATTTCCATGCATTAGAACTATTATTCTTCTATTTTAATTATTTTCTTGTTTCAATTCTAAGGATTGTTTTCATTCTTTATCTTATGAATTCGGGTGGACTGAGAGTATGACCCTTATTCTACATGAGTTCTTGTGTTTCGAGAGAGAGTTATCTCGCTTGAACTACAGTTTGAAAACAAACTCCTCATAAAATGCTAATTACTTGAACTAATTGGGATATGTGACATAGAATCATGTTAGCTTTGGGCAATTCGGGTTTTTGTCCCCATAAACTAGTTTTTGAACTTAACCCTCGAATCGGAATTAAGTGACCACGAGAGTGGCGGTTAATGAAGGTTAAAGAAAGCTAAATCACTAAGAGATTAGGGTTTATACATTTAAAGTTTGCCAACGAATGAATCATGCATTCTTTAAATAGTTGGTAAGAACTTTTAATCTGAAAAAGTGAACATCTCCGAAGACTTAACTGTTTTCTTATACTGTTTTCACACCAAACCCTTATTCGCTTTCTTTATTTACTTGTTTATTGTTTTATGCGCTTTAACCATCAAAACCCCTTTCTATTTGCCTAACTAAGTCTAATTGGAGACCAATTGTTTCTTAGTCTGACAATCCTCGAGAGATCGACCCTCACTCACCTGAGGTATTACTTGGATGACCCACCCCCGTACACTTGCCAGTTAGGCTGTAGGAATCTCTGATTCTCGCACCAAGCTTCCATTAGGAATTTGGAAGTATTTAAGTGGGTCAATTGAGCAAGAGAATACTTGAGAGACCTCCTAAGACTCTTCCTAGTGACACAGAGAAAAATCAAGAGAAAAGTGTAAGGCCCCTCACAATGGATGATAAATCCATACTATAGAAGGAGGTGCAAGTTGCTAACAGGGTCAGAGGAGAAGGAAGCTTCAATACAGGCTGAGGTTACAATATTACACGCCCGACCTAGGGCACCTATCCAAGAGCCTGAAGTATCACACCCTTAAGAACGCCAAAAGAGGACCAAGGACGAGAAGATCTCTTAGTTCTTGAAAGTCTTTAAAAGCTACAAATCAACATTTCTTTTGCTGAGACTCTTGAAAAAATGCTTATCTTTGCTGCACTCATGAAGGACTTACTCTCTGAGAAGAAGGCCTTAAAGGGAGATGAAACAATGGTACTGACCAAGGAGTATAGTACACTCATTCAAAGCAAGCTGTCTAAGAAGGTGCCAAATCCAAGGAGCTTTCAAATTCCCTGTACTATTGGGAATATCACTTTCAACAAAGCTCTTTATGATCTTGGCTCAAGTATCAATCTGATGCCATTGTCTGTGATGCAGAAGCTACAAATTCAAGAAGCATAACCTATAAGGATAGCATTGCAGATGGCTGATAAATCTCTGAAGCAGGTGCACGGGCTAGTGGAAAATATATTGGTTAAGGTTGTAGAGCTCTTCCTCCCTGTAGATTTTGTGATACTTCATATGGGAGAGGATGTCAATGACTCCTCATCCTAGGAAGACCATTCCTAGCTATGAGGAAAGCTCCGATAAATGGTGAGAGAGGTGAGCTAGTTTTGAAGATGCATGAAGACCACTTACTATTCAAGGTTTTCAAACCTTTACCACTCTTAAGAGAATGAGGTACTTGCATGTAGAGCTCATTGCTTAAGCCTTCCCCCTTGGTGGAAATCCATACAGTTTCCCCTAACATCAAACCTAAGTTTGGTGTTGGGCATTCACCACCCACCAAGGAGGGAGGAGGTCCCAAGAAGAGAGTACCCAAGGGATGGAAGAACAAGAAGATTACTACTAAAGACTTCTCACTTGGGATGAAAGTTGTATTCACTAGAAGTCCAGACTTACCTCATACAGTGAATAGGATCTTGTCTCTGAAGCTGTTGAACGTGGAAAACTTATATTTAATTAAATGATGATCAAACACTATTAAAATATAAATTAGGAAATTCATAAAATTAAGTGTATTATTTAATGCTTCCAATGGTTTGTTTGATAGTGTGCAGGAGGAAGAAATTAATTTCCTATTGGGCCAAAAGGATAGAGCAGCCCACTTTGGTCAAAGAATTATCTTAGCTTTGTTCAAAATTAATTCAAACATAAAGTGGCTGAATTTTGAGATTGAGTTAAGCCCAAATCAGAAGCCCATAAACCAAAGTTGATAAATCAAAGAACGGAGCCCAAGGATCTTAAGCATGCTTCGTTGCCCCATACCTTGGTTATTGGAATCCAAATTTTAATTAAAAGCATGCTTTCCATGGATACCATTCTTTATGGGTGATGGAATTCAAATTTGATTAAATGGATTTAATGCATGCATTGGTAACAGGAAAGAGAAAATACAATTGATTTGATGGCATTTAATTTTCACACATTACAAGGCATGGAAAATGATGGAAGTAGATAATTACCTCATTTTAATTTCCTTCTTTACTTCTAGTAAAACCTTTTCACTCTTCTCTCTCTTCTGTCTCTACCTTTCAGTCACATCCATCAGGAAAGAAGATAGAAGAAAGAACAAGCTATCAGAAGAAGGAAGAAGAAGCTAGGCACAAGCAAGAGGCCAAGGTGATGATGGCTCTTGCAAAAAGGAGATCTACAGTATGGTGTGGCTGAGATCTTTTCCACTAATGGTAAGATGTGGTGAAGAACTCTTAAGCTCTCCATACCCAAAAATGGAAGAAATCCATTTCGGTCAGAGAAAAAGATCCCTGGGATATGGCTCTGTTCCGAGGGTTACCTGAAACTGTAGGTCGATCTCAGTCGAGATCTCCTGTGCTGGTTGGAGATGACGTGTTCGGCATGTAGGTGGTGATCGGAGCTACCTCGTCTGATTTGTTGGACTGTCAATGCTGCTGATCCTTTGTCACCGGAGGGTGGTGGTACTTGCAAGGCACTCCGATGCTTAAGTTAGCAAGGGTATTAAACAGGTGTTTAGTAGGATCAGAGTATGAGTTATACTTGGGTGCTCCAGTATATTTATAATGGTGTGGAGTGACCATTTTAGATAAGATAAGTTAGTTATCTTATCTTATCCTATCTTATCTTTGAGTGAGGTCATCTTATCTTCTAGGGAACCGCCTTTATCTTTTATAGGCTTTAGCTGCCTTTAGATTGGGCTGTGTTCCTTCGTTTGGGCCTACTTGGGCCTCTATGGCGTTTTGTCTGAGCTCTTTGTGAAGAGATTGGACATTGGCTGAGCTCTTTGAGAAGAGGTCGAATTGTTTGACCTGAAGAGGTCGGTCGGCTTGTCACTAAACATCCCGGGTCGGACAGCTTGACCCAGGGTATGAACAGTGCCCCTGCTTGAGTTCGATCTTTCCGTGAGATCGTGCTTTTCAGAGCTTAGGTCTCTTTGGAAGTCATGCTCAAGCACCTGTCTGGCTTGTTTCTTCATTTCTTTGCAATCTTTGCAGATTTTCAAGAGGTTTGGTACTTCACAGTTCAACCTCTTTTGAGTGGTAGTGTAGATTTTCTACCCTTGCCTTCTGGATCACGCCTTGTTTAAGTTTGTGTTGACAACCCTCTGCTTTGGCGAAGTTATCCTTGTGGCTTGATATCCGGGCTTTTAGTGACTTGTCTAATGACTTTTTAGTGTTCTTTATATAGAACCTTTTTTAGTCTCAGATGACGTTCGTAGTCCTGTTTGAGATTGTGCCTTCTTTGACTGGAGTTGTATCCCTTTTGGCTAAGCACATTTGAGCCTTAAGTTGTTTTCCAACCTTTTGGCTTGTTCTTTTTCGAAGTCGTACTTGCGCCTCTTCTTTAGCTGACGTCGACCTATATGACTTTGCCTCTGCTTGAGTTCGGACTTTTCCGTGAGATCGTGCTTTCAGAGTTTCGATCTCTTTTGGGGAAGTCGTGCTCAAGCATCCTGACTTTGGTCGATCTTGAGTAGTTTCTCCTTGTGCGAGTCTGGTATTGCCCATTTTAGTTTGTTGAGAGGGCTTTTCAGCCTTTCTTCCGACTTGTTTGTCTTCACTGCTCGGGCTTTTTAGTCATAATCCAACAACTTTTTAGGTAGTATTCCGGTGGGGAACCTTTTTATAGTTTGTTTGGATGACTTTTTAGCTCCGTCTTTGAGACCGTGATTTTCGCTTTTTTAAGTAGTGTCTTTTTTCAAGACTTTGTACTTTTCAGTGAAGCACTTCTTTCTTTGGTCTTTTGACCTTTCCTTGGCCTTTGTAAGATGTTTATAGAGTGTTGGTACTTTGCTGTCCAACCTCTTTTAGATCTTTTTTAGTCCATCTTCTGTTTAGGCGGCATGACCTTCGGGGCTAACTTGTCCGACAACTTTTTAGTGTTCTTGGTAGAACCTTTTTAGTTGGTTTGAACAATTTTGATAGCCTTGTCGTGAAGCCGTGGCTTTTTGGGCGAAGCTATGTCCCTTTTAGCGCACGTTTTTTGTTGGTCTGACTTCTCTTGGTCGATCCTTCTTTAGCTTTCGTTGGTCCGACTTCTTTTCGTCGGTCTAAGCTATAGCTTTCGTTGGTCTGACTTCTTCTTGTCGGTCTCTTCTAAGTTATTTTTTAGTAATCCATTTTTAGTTGGAACTTGCCAGGTCTCTTTTTATGGATCACTTTTTATAACCTTGTAGTTTTGTCGGGCCGACTTTATCATGTCGGTCCCTTCTAAGTTATTTCTAGTAATCCTCTTTTTTGGACCTTTGTCAGGTCTCTTTCAGGGATTACTTTTTATAACTTTTTGTTATGGGCCGACCTCATCATGTCGGGCCATTCTAAGTTATTTCTAGCAATCCTCTTTTTTGGACCTTTGTCAAGTCTCTTTCAGGGATTACTTTTTATAACTTTTTGTTATGGGCTGACCTCATCATGTTGGGCCCTTCTAAGTTATAGTAATCCTCTTTTATAGGGCTAGCCAGACCTCTTTCCAGGGATTTACCTATAACTTTGGTTATTGACTGGTCCGACTTCTTGGTGTCGACCGGTCTTTAAGTTATTATTTAGCAATCCATTTTATTAAGACCTCGTCAGGTCCTTTCTATAGATCACTTTCGATAACTTCTTGCATTATTCTGTTTTCATCTTTGCCGATTTTGTAGAAATTGGGTTTAATCCCTATTTGGTCGACCTTTTGATGAATTTGGTTTTCATCTCCGTTGGTCTTTATCGTGATCGTGTAGTGAATTTGATTTTCACTTTCTGCCGATCTGTAGCTTTATAATCAAACGATGAAAGCTTCAGATTAATGCGGCTTGATTGAGGAGTGAATTTAATTTTCACTTTGTCGACCTTTGTTGGAATCAAACGATGAATTCGGTTTTCATCGTGGTTGGGCAGTGAAGTTGGTTTTCACCTTGCCGACTTGTGGCTTTGAAATCGGACGATGAATTTGGTTTTCATCTTGCCAACTTTGTCATGATCGGGCGGTGAATTTGGTTTTCACCTTGCCGACCTGCCGTAATCGGGCATCTTGGTAGAAAACTTTTTAGGAAATCTGCAATCTTTTAAACAATAAAATAAAGATAAGAGTGTGTACATGTTAGTACTTACCTTTCTAGGTCGAGCAATCTTTTTGGATCTCGGCCTGGCACCCTTTTTAGATTGCAGGCATGCCATGACCTTGGTAGCTCTTGCCCCTTGAGGTTGGATACTCTGTCGTAGCCTTTCCCCAGTACCTCTGAACACTTGGTATGGTTCTTTCCAATTGGCTGCTAGTTTCCCTTTCCCTGACCGACCTATTCTAATGTCATTTCGGAATAGGATGAGATAGTTGTTGGTGAAACTTCACTGGATTACTTTCTGATGATATCTTGAGGCCATTTGACAATTTAACACTTCCTTCCTAATCCGAGTAGGTCAAGTTCTTCCCTTTGGATTTGGGAGTTGACCTCTTTATTGTAGTGGATCATTCTCGGGGATCCTTCTTCGATCTCTACTGGGATTATTGTCTCCACTCCGCGAGTGAATCGAAAGGGTGATTTCCCCGTGGTGAAGTCTGGAGTTGTCCAATATGCCCATAGGACTTGTGGGAGCTCTTCAACCCAAGCTCCCTTTTATATGAAGAACTTTGGTTCTTTTTGCAAAAAGTTTGCATCTTTGATCATTTGTTGTGACTTTTCTTTTGTCGTTCGCCTTTGAGGAGAATGTGTGCTTTGCTTAGGATTTGGTTGCTGTTCCTGTTTCTTTTCATCGTTGCCTGACTCCTTTTGTACAAAAGTTCTAGCTTCTGTTTTGACCTTTTGTTTGAGAGGTGTTCAGACTGTTTGGGTATAGATTGTCGGTTTCTCTTCTCTGTGTTCTTGCCCTGTTGTTGCCTCCAAAGGGTGCCCCTGGACTTTCGTGTGAGTCCTGGGGTTTTTCTTTTACTGCTGTATCTGATATCTGATGTTTTGCTATTGTTGTCCGAGTTGTTTCTTTATTTATCCGAATTATTTGGTAATAACCCCATGGTTGACCTATTTCTTCTTGAAAAAATATTGCTGAGATGTCTACTAAGATCCCAGACGGCAAGTCTGATTGACTGGATTCCATAGTTTTAATGCGTGTTACTGTGGCTGACCCTGAGTACTGTGTGCGACTTAGGAGGTTTCGTAGAATTTGTAGGGATAGGGATAAGGAGAAGAATTATGAGTTGGTGTCGCCGGACCCTGAGGAGAAGGTTTGTTTTCCTTCCTTGTTGTGGTCTTGTAATGTAGCCTGGATGAGGCTTCTGTTATTGCCCCCTGATTTGGTGTTGGCTAATTTTGAAAATGCATCAGCTCGGGTTTTCTACTTCCAAGGTATGTGTCGGACTTTATATTCCCCGAAATGTCCGAGCTATTTTCTGTTTTTGTCTAGGGTCCCCTGAATTGTCCGAGCTGTTCTCTGGTTTTGTCAAGGGTCCCCCGAATTACCCGAGGTATTTTTTTATGGTGGGATCCTCAGATTGGTTGCTCCATTCTATTTGTGATGTGACTACTTGTAAATCACTGGACACAGTAAGCTCCTACCTTCTTAGCTAGCTTTAAACCAGCCGGTAGTGCCTCGTATTCAGCTTGGTTATTTAGGTTGATTTGGCTTCCCTGATCACTTTCTATAATTACACCTGCACCACTACCGATTTTTTTTGAAGAGTCGTCCATGTAGAGATTCCATTTTGTAGGAGTTCCTGGGGTGTCAGTGTACTCTGTAATGAAGTTGGCCAGATACTGTGATTTGATGGCTGTCCGAGCTTCATGTCGAAGATCAAATTTGGATAACTCGATTGCCTGATGACAAGTCATCATATACCCATTTTTCAAGCTAATTTCACTTGTTTTATTAGTCTTTATGCACTTTCTTGCATCCTAAGTAAGTGATTTGGAATGAAAATGCACAACTTCTTTAAATCAAGCAATTACCATTAAATTGATGCTAATTCATGAGGTTTAAGCTAATTTTAATTGAATTTTAATTGATTTATAAGCCTTGTGAATTTAGTGATACTTTGAGTGGTTGTTTTGGTTTATTGTAGGTGAAGAAAAGAAGAAAAGAGAAAGCGTGGTTTAAGAAAGCGTGGCCTAAGAGGGAAGAAGTGTGGCGCATAAGAGGAGGGAGCAAGCATTGCCCTCCACAAGGGCACACTGCCCTCTAGGAGGGCAACATGAGCAAGCAAGCCTTGAGAGGCAACCCTGCCCTGCCCACGACAAGGGCAGAGCACAAATT
>NC_029777.3:59921638-59922338 GCF_000817695.3 Arachis duranensis
ATCGGCCAAGTCTCGAACACGGGACTTCAATTTGGAAACACTGCCCTGCCCTCCGCGAGGGCAGGGCAGCATCTTGTGGTGCACGGCCAGCGCACCATTCTGGCGCACCAAGGGAAGTCTCGGCAGCACCAGCAGCACGCACGGGCACTATTCTGGCGCGCCAAAAAGTTCTGCCCTGCCCTCCGCGAGGGCAGGGCAGCATCCTGCACGCACCAACGCACCATCCGCACGCACCATGGGCCAGATGCACAATTTTCTGCCCTGCCCTCCACAAGGGCAGGGCAGCCTCCTGGGAGCTACTTTCTTCATGGGCTAAAATTGGATTAAAAATCCAATAAAATTCATTTTTTCACCAAATCAAAAGCCCATCCAAATCCTAAGATCCAAGAATAGAAAGTGTATAAATAGGAGATAGTTTGATGTAATTAGGGACCTTTTGCTTTACTTTTGAACTTTGATCTTTCTTGTGAGCTTTGAATCTTTATTTTTGGAACTTTAGAAAATTTCAGAGAATTAGGGAGGAGAATTGATCTCTCTTCTTCCTCGTTCTTGTGTGGGCATTTCTAATTTTCTTGTTTGAGTCTTGGGTGTGAAGAATTGAGGAATTTCTGTCTCAATCTCCATTCAAGATCTCTCTAATTTCTTTTCTACACAATTGAGTTCAATTTCATTTCCTTTACTGCTTCTTCTTTAAATTCTG
>NC_029777.3:59922643-59928175 GCF_000817695.3 Arachis duranensis
TTTAAGTTACTGCCATTTACATTTCTTGCACTTTAAGTTTCAGTCATTTAATTTCTTGTTCTTTAAGATTCACACTTTTACTTACCTGCTCTTTAATTTCCTGCAATTCTCCCCTCTCCCTTTACATTTCCTGTTATTTACTTACTGTTGGATACAAAATCACTCAACCAATATTTGATTCACTTGACTAAATCAACCACTAAACTAAAATTGCTCAATCCTTCAATCCCTATGGGATCGACCTCACTCCCTTGAGTTTTATTACTTGATGCGACCCGGTATACTTGCCGGTGAGTTTTGTGTTGGATCGTTTTCCACACATCAAGTTTTTGGCGCCGTTGCCGGGGATTGAATTAGATTGACAATGATTAAGTAAGGTGGTGGTCTAGATTAAGCATTTTTTTCTTTTTAACTAAGCACATTAACTCTTTGACAGATTGTGTCACCTAACCCTCTAACCACATTCTAGCATTAGAATGTCCATGTTTCATTTGGTTTGTTTGTGATTCTTGCAAGTCATGGAGGCTGAGGTGCGTGAAGAGGGAGTGAGCAACAATACCCAGCCTGCAAGAAGGGTGTTGGCCTCTTACACTATCCCCAATGCAAGAAACTGCGGGAGTAGCATACTCACTCCCAATGTTCATGCAAATAATTTTGAGTTGAAGCCTCAACTTATCACTCTGGTGCAAAACAATTGCTCCTATGGAGGAAGTCCACTTGAAGATCCAAACCAACACTTATCCATCTTCCTCAGGATTTGTGAAACTGTCAAAACAAGTGGTGTGCATCCAGACATCTACAAGCTACTGCTGTTTCCATTCTCTCTGAAGGGTAAGGCCACTCAATGGCTAGAGAGATTTCCCAAAGAAAGCATCAATAATTGGGAAGACTTAGTGAGCAAATTCCTAGGCAAGTTCTATCCTCCCAAAAAGATTATCAAGCTGAAAACAGAGGTGCAAACATTCATTCAAATGGATGGAGAGTCACTGTACGATGCTTGGGAGAGATACAAGGCCTTAATCAGGAAATGTCCCCCAGAAATGTTTAGTGAGTGGGATAGACTCCAAAACTTCCTTGGCACAAAACAAACAGATGCATCAACAGCTTCAGCAACAAATAGAAATGATGGCCAAGAAAATTGATGGATTGCAAGGTGTTGCAGTAAACACACAATGCCAATCTCAAACCTCACATGGGTGGAATCAATCTGAAGAAAGTTTTGGGACATTCAATTTTGGGCAACAAAGCCCTGAGCAGGTGCAATGCATGAACAACACTTCAAGTTCATTTCAACACAATTTTCATGGTGATGCACACAAGACACCCTGGAAGACTCATTCTAATTCAAGGTGGGGTGAGCATCAGAATCAAGGACAAAGGGACTTCAACTCTGGTAGCCTCAGCAACACAAGCAACCATAACCATTCATCCAATAATACTAACCAATTCAAAAATTCACAAAACACATATCACCAACCCCATAATAACACACAAAACCACCAGAATAACTTTTCCACATCCACATCCCACCCACAAAGTACCCCCACAATTAATTCAAACAACTTCCAACAACAACCATCTCATTTCACACAACCACAACCAAATTCAGACTCTCAAAGAATCTCAAGTCTAGAGAAAATAATGGAGAAACTCATGAAAAATCAAGAGATGGCAAGACAAGATCAGGAAGCTGCAAGGAAAGATCAGACCCTGGCATTCAAAAACCAAGAGACCTCAATCAGAAATCTTGAGAGACACATGGGGCAATTGGCTAAGCAAATTTCAGAAATGGATGAGAAGAGAGCAAATGCCTTCCCCAATGTCACTGAAGAACACCCAAGGGACAAAGGAAAAGCCACAAAATGGGAGGAGTGCAAAGCAATCACAGTGGAAAGTGAGAAGACTATGAAGAAGGAAGCCATCAATCAGGACAAACACAACAGAGAAGTTCCACAAGAAGAGACAGAGGGGAAAAGTAAAGAGGATCAAGAAACCAAAAATGTACAAATTTCAAAGGGATACAAGAACACACTTGAATCACAACTACAAGAGAAGAGGGAAGGAGTGAATCCTTGTGTCCCCAAACTTCCATACCCTCAGAGGTTTAGAAAAGAAAATGAGAATAAGCAATACTCAAAATTCCTGGACATATTCAAAACACTCAGCATCAATATTCCTTTCTTGGAAGCCAATATCATGGTTGGATAGAGGAAAAGAAAATAATCCCAGAGGTCAGATTTAGAATGAAGGATGGTGAGTATCCTATGATGAGGGACAAATTGTTGAGATGACAATGGAATATAGTGCTATTCTCCGAAGAGTGTTGCTAGAGAAGAAAGATGATCTTGGGACTTTTTACATACATTGCACTATAGGAAACATAACAATTGAGAAGTCATTCTGTGACCTCGGTGCAAGCATAAACTTGATGCCTTTGTCTCTAATGAGGAAACTTCAAATTTCTGAGCTGAATTCCACACAAATAGTTCTCCAATTGGCTGACAAATCCACTAAGCAAGCACTGGGAGTTGTGGAGAATGTACTGGTAAAGGTGGGGAAATTCCGTCTCCCAGCTGATTTTATCATCTTGGATATGGAGGATGACCCTAACACTCCCATCATTCTGGGGAGGCCTTTCCTGGCTACAAGCAGAGCATTGATAGATGTTGAAAAAGGGGAATTGTTGTTGAGAGTGCATGATGAGCACCTAGCATTCCATGTTTTTAAAACCCTGCATGAACCCACTCAAGAAGAAGATTGTACAGAGGATAAAGCCAGGGATCAAAGCTTGAAAGAGGCATTCAATGAGTTAACTCAAAGACTTCCAAATCCATGCTTCAAAGAAGTAGAGATGGTGCAACAGACCAAAGAAATCAAGGAGGAACTAGATCCAAAACCCCAGATGGGAGCCTCAACACTCCAGATAAAGAACCACCAAGGCATGAATTATCTCCTGAGAAAGAAGAAAAGAAGAAGAGGCCAAAAGGGTGGAGAAATAAGAAAATCCCCACTGAAGGCTTCTCACCAGGGGATAAAGTGATGTTAAACACCCAACCAATGAAGGTGTCTCCATAATCATCTGAGTGCTATACTGTGAACCGGATCCTTTCACTTGAACACCTAGAGATCATCAAAGAGGAGACTGGAAGGAAGTTCACAGTAAAAGGAGAAAAGCTGAGGCACTATGATTTTCAACCCCCATGATCAAAGGATAAGATGTCAAGCTAGTGACAATAAAGAAGCGCTTGTTGGGAGGCAACCCAACCTGAGGTAGTTTTCTTTTCATAGCTTTTTCAATAAAAATGTTGAATAATTAAGTATGTATTGCAAGGAGCTAAGTTTGGTGATGCACACCAAAACAATTTAAAGGAGAATGAAAGATTCTAAGTTTAGTGTTCCACCAAAATCTCACTTAAAAGAACATTCTCACCTCTTGCATGATGCTAGCTCCAAGCAACCAAACACATTATTCAACTGTTTAACTTCTTTCTAGCTTTAATTTCATTAACCTTTAGCAAGGACACAAGGTTTCACTTATGGTTAAATTATTGCATAAGAGGCAGTGGCAAACAATTAAGTTTGGTGTTCCCACACCAAAATAAATCCAGGAACCACACTCAGTTTATGCATACTAACCATACAATTAAGGGCTTGAGAAGCAAGCAACTTTGAGAATTATGTAGGACATAAGTCAACAAATGAAGATATTATGCATCTTAACTCAAAGAGAACACAACAGAAGGAAGGATCAAACGGCTGCAACTTCGAAGGTTGTATCTAAACGTAATCCTTGCTGCTGTGAAATGTTTTGAATCTGGAAACCATTGTATGTCTTTATGCCTCCATTGTTTATTTCCTTTATTTCCTGCATTGTCCTTATTTTAGTTTTCTTTATCATCTAATAAATAGCTAGAGAAATGCTAAATTAGAATTTTGCTTGTTATCCATAACCGAGCTGAATTTTGTTTTGTTTCCCACATGCTTGAATAAAAGAGACTTGCTTGAATTGGAAAGTAAAATATCCAATGTTGCATAAGTAGAATGGAAGTTAATGGTGGTATATATGTTTGATTAAATGCATAACTCATGAAATAATTGCTACATAATATCATTTTCATTAAGGTGTGAGTTAGCTTGCTGTTATAAAGATTCTTATCAATAAAAGAAAAAGTCCTTGAGAACAAAAACAGAAAGAAAAGGAAGAAGAAAAAGCCAAAGTGGCAAGAAAAACAAAGAATAAAGGTTGGACACCAATAGCTTGGACCCTAGGATATATGCCTGTGGTGTTCTTGTACTAAGATATGCTTGGATAAGTAAATTCTAAGGGGTATTTTAAAACCCGGTCACTTAGATCAACTGATTTGGGATGGCCAATTGAAAGTCCACAATAAAGAGCAACTTAGATACAGAACATTTAGTTATCCAAAGAGATGCTGGGCATCAATGATCCTAGGAAGAAATAGTGAGCCATGTGTCTGTGGTGGAAAGATGTTGAGTAAAAGAAAAAAAATAAAGCCAAAGGCTACTACTGCAACATTAGACACCAAACCTCCAAAATAATAAGCTTGTTAAGCATTATAAGAAAGAAAAGTTAGCAAGGGAGTAATTAAAAAGTAAGTCTTATAACAGCAAGTTTAGCAAGCCTTTGAGGAAAAATGTATATTATGTAACAGCAAACAATAACTTGAGTCTAAGTAAGTGATTTGGAATGAAAATGCACAACTTCTTTAAATCAAGCAACTACCATTAAATTGATGCTAATTCATGAGGTTTAAGCTAATTTTAATTGAATTTTAATTGATTTATAAGCCTTGTGAATTTAGTGATACTTTGAGTGGTTGTTTTGGTTTATTGTAGGTGAAGAAAAGAAGAAAAGAGAAAGCGTGGCTTAAGAAAGCGTGGCCTAAGAGGGAAGAAGTGTGGCGCATAAGAGGAGGGAGCAGGCATTGCCCTCCACAAGGGCACACTGCCCTCTAGGAGGGCAACATGAGCAAGCAAGCCTTGAGAGGCAACCCTGCCCTGCCCACGACAAGGGCAGAGCACAAATTGGTGCCATCGAACAAGGGAGACAAAAACACTGCCCTGCCCTCCACAAGGGCAATATCGGGCTCACCAAAGGAAGAAATTCAACGAAAAAGCTCACTAATGCTTGCCACAAGGATCGAACACAGAACCATGAGGAAACAAGAAATTAAGCCTTACTTTGGTGCCAAGAAAATCAAAGAAAAGGAGTAGCGTGCGCGTCACACAAGGATCGAACATGGGGCTTCAATTTGGAAACATTGCCCTGCCCTCCGCGAGGGCAGGGCAGCATCTTGTGGTGCACGGCCAGCGCACCATTCTGGCGCACCAAGGGAAGTCTCGGCAGCACCAGCAGCACGCACGGGCACCATTCTGGCGCGCCAAAAAGTTCTGCCCTGCCCTCCGCGAGGGCAGGGCAGCATATAATTTAATTACAAACTTGACTAACAAGAAAAGATATGATTCAAACATTAAACCTTTCTCAACAGAAAAGGCAACATACCTGAAATG
>NC_029777.3:59928406-59929854 GCF_000817695.3 Arachis duranensis
CTTGTGCCATCCTGGCGTTAAACGCCCAGAATGGTGCACATTCTGGCGTTTAACGCCCAAAATGCTACCCTTTTGGGCGTTAAACGCCCAACCAGGTACCCTGGCTGGCGTTTAAACGCCAGTCTGTCCTTCTTCACTGGGCGTTTTGAACGCCCAGCTTTTTCTGTATAATTCCTCTGCTGTATGTTCTGAATTTTCAATTCTCTGTATTATTGACTTGAGAAGACACAAATTAAAAATATTTTTGGATTTTTAATAATCAAAATGCAACTAAATTCAAATAACAATGCATGCAAGACACCAAATTTAGCAGTTTGTATACTACTGACACTAATGAGAATGCATATGAGACACACAAAACACTCAAGTCAATTGATTTCAAAGATCAGAGCACGAAAATTATCAAGAATTACTTGAAAATCCTCAAGACACATGAATGAATGCATGCAATTGACACCAAACTTAAAATGAGACATTTGACTTAAACAAGAAATTTTTGGATTTTATGATTTTTTTTTATTTTTTTGTGTTTTTCGAAAATTAAGTGGAAAAAGATATCAAAATTCTTAATGAGAATTCCAGGAATCAGTGCAATGCTAGTCTAAGACTCCGGTCCAGGAATTAGACATGGCTTCACAGCCAGCCAAGCTTTCAAAGAAAGCTTCGGTCCAAAACACTAGACATGGCCATGCACATTCTGGCGTTTAACGCCCAAAACTATACCTCTTTGGGCGTTAAACGTCCAACCAGGTACCCTGGCTGGCGTTTAAACGCCAGTCTGTCCTTCTTCACTGGGCGTTTTGAACGCCCAGCTTTTAAGAGCTAAATTGATGAAGATCAATCAGCTTTGGTGATGATAAGCATATCACCTTGAAACACTAGAATTCATTCTTAAGAACTCTGAAGAAAAATACCTAATCTAAGCAACAAGATGAACCGTCAGTTGTCCAAACTGAACAATCCCCGGCAACGGCGCCAAAAACTTGGTGCGCGAAATTGTGAACAATTCTTTTCACAACTCTCATAATCCCCCGTCATGAACCCCAAAAACTTGGTGCTCAATACCATGGCATTACACAACTTCGCACAACTAACCAGCAAGTGCACTGGGTCGTCCAAGTAATAAACCTTACGCGAGTAAGTGTCGATCCCACGGAGATTGTTAGTATAAAGCAGGCTATGGTCATCTTATAAATCTTAGTCAGGCAAACTCAAATGTATAATGGTGATGAACGAAAATAACATAGAGATAAAGATAGAGATACTTATGTAATTCATTGGTAGGAACTTCAGATAAGCGCATGAAGATGCCTTCCCTTCCGTCTCTCTGCTTTCCTACTGTCTTCATCCAATCCTTCTTACTCCTTTCCATGGTAAGCTTGTGTAGGGTTTCACCGTTGTCAATGGCTACCTCCCATCCTCTCAGTGAAAACGATTGCATATGCTCT
>NC_029777.3:59930498-59931879 GCF_000817695.3 Arachis duranensis
GGCTTCTGTAGCTCCAGAAAATCCACTTCGAGTGTAGGGAGGTCAGAATCCAACAGCATCTACAGTCCTTTTTAGTCTCTGAATCAGATTTTTGCTCAGGTCCCTCAATTTCAGCCAGAAAATACCTGAAATCACAGAAAAACACACAAACACATAGTAAATTCCAGAAAAGTGAATTTTAGCTAAAAACTAATAAAAATATACTAAAAACTAACTAGATCATATCAAAAGCATACTAAAAACAATGCCAAAAAGTGTACAAATTATCCGCTCATCACAACACCAAACTTAAATTGTTGCTTGTCCTCAAGCAACTGAAAATCAAATAAGATAAAAAGAAGAGAATATGCAATGAATCCCAAAAACATCTGTGAAGATCAGTATTAATCAGATGAGCGGGGTTTTTAGCTTTTTGCCTCTGAACAGTTTTGGCATCTCACTCTATCCTTTGAAATTCAGAATGATTGGCTTCTTTAGGAACTTAGAATCCAGATAGTGTTATTGATTCTCCTAGTAGAGTATGATGATTCTTGAACATAGCTACTTATTGAGTCTTGGCTGTGGCCCAAAGCACTCTGTCTTCCAGTATTACCACCGGATACATACATGCCACAGACACATAATTGGGTGAACCTTTTCAGATTGTGACTCAGCTTTGCTAAAGTCCCCAATTAGAGGTGTCCAGGGTTCTTAAGCACACTCTTATTGTCTTGGATCACAACTTTATTTTTCTTTTTCTTTCTCTTTTTTTTTTCGTTTTCTTTTTCCTTCTCTCTTTTTTTCGAAAATTTCCCTTTTTTTTTTGAATAGAAATGCTTTTTCTTGCTTCAAGAATCATTTTTATGATTTTTCAGATCCTCAGTAACATGTCTCCTTTTTCATCATTCTTTCAAGAGCCAACATTCATGAACCACAAATTCAAGATACATATGCACTGTTTAAGCATACATTCAGAAAACAAGAAATATTGCCACCACATCAAAATAATTAAACTGTTGTAAAATTCAAAATTCATGCAATTCTTTCCTTTTCAATTAAGCACGTTTTTATTCAAGAAAGGTGATGGATTCATAGGACATTCATAACTTTAAGGCATAGACACTAAGACACTAATGATCACAAGACACAAACATGGACAAACATAAGCACTAAAATTCGAAAAATAGAAGAATAAAGAACAAGGAAATCAAGGAACGGGTCCACCTTAGTGATGGCGGCTCTTTCTTCCTCTTGAAGATCCTATGGAGTGCTTGAGCTCCTCAATGTTTCTTCCTTGTCTTTGTTGCTCCTCCCTCATGATTCTTTGATCTTCTCTAATTTCATGGAGGATGATGGAGTGTTCTTGGTGCTCCACCCTTAGTTGTCCCATGCTGGAACTCAA
>NC_029777.3:59932138-59932465 GCF_000817695.3 Arachis duranensis
AGAGGACTTGTCCGCCACCTTATAGAGTTCTTGGGCTATAACCTCATGAACTTCTATTTCTTCTCCAATCATGATACTATGAATCATGATAGCCCAGTCTATGGTAACTTCGGACCGGTTGCTAGTATGAATGATTGAGCGTTGTATAAACTCTAACCATCCTCTAGCCACGGGTTTGAGGTCATGCCTTCTTAATTGAACCGGCTTCCCTCTTGAATCTCTATTCCATTGGGCGCCCTCTTCACATATGACTGTGAGGACTTGGTCCAACCTTTGATCAAAGTTGACCCTTCTAGTGTAAGGATGTTCATCTCCTTGCATCATGGG
>NC_029777.3:59932606-59933504 GCF_000817695.3 Arachis duranensis
TCTCGAGCAAAAGAAGAAAGAAGAGAGTAGAAGAAGAAGAAATGAGGGGAAAGAGAATGGCTACAATTTTCGGCCAAGAAGGGGAGAAGTGGTGTGTATGTTGTGTGAAAATGAAGGAGTGAAGGAGGCTTTATATAGGAGAGGGGGAAGGTAGGGTTCGGCCATTTGAGGGTGGGTTTGGGTGGGAAATTGGTTTGAATTTGAATGGTGAGGTAGGTGGGGTTTTATGAAGGATGGATGTGAGTGGTGAAGAGAAAGATGGGATTTGATAGGTGAAGGGTGTTTGGGGAAGAGGTGTTGAAGTGATTGGTGAATGGGTGAAGAAGAGAGAGAGTGGTAGGGTAGGTGGGGATCCTGTGGGGTCCACAGATCCTGTGGTGTCAAGGAAAAGTCATCCCTGCACCAAATGGCAAGCAAAATCAAGTTTTGAGCCATTTCTGGCGTTAAACGCCGGGCTGGTGCCCATTTCTGGCATTTAACGCCAGCTTCTTGCCCCTTTCTGGCGTTTAACGCCAGTCTGGTGCCCCTTTCTGGCGTTAAACGCCCAGAATGGTGCCAGACTGGGTGTTAAACGCCCAACAGCTAACCTCACTGGCGTTTAAACGCCAGTGGGTGAGTCCTCCAGGGTGTGCTATTTTTCTTCCTGTTTTTCATTCTGTTTTTGCTTTTTTCATTGATTTTGTGACTTCTTATGATCATCAACCTACAAAAAAATAAAATAACAAAAGAAAATAGTTAATTATAAAACATTGGGTTGCCTCCCAATAAGCGCTTCTTTAATGTCAATAGCTTGACAGAGGACTCTCATGGAGCCTCAGAAATGCTCAGAGCTATGTTGGAACCTCCCAACACCAAACTTAGAGTTTGAATGTGGGGGTTCAACACCAAACTTAGAGTT
>NC_029777.3:59933530-59935064 GCF_000817695.3 Arachis duranensis
AAGTTGGTTGTGGCCTCCCAACACCAAACTTAGAGTTTGACTGTGGGGGCTCTGTTTGGCTCTGTTTTGAGAGAAGCTCTTCATGCTTTCTCTCCATGATGACAAAGGGATATCCTTGAGCCTTAAACACAAAGGATTCTTCATTCACTTGAATGATCAACTCTCTTCTATCAACATCAATCACAGCCCTTGCAGTGGCTAGGAAGGGTCTGCCAAGGATGATGGACTCATCTATGCACTTCCCAGTCTCTAGGACTATGAAATCAGTAGGGATGTAATGGTCTTCAACTTTAACCAGAACATCCTCTACAAGTCCATAAGCTTGTTTTCTTGAGTTGTCTGCCATCTCTAATGAGATTTTTGCAGCTTGCACCCCAAAGATCCCTAGCTTCTCCATTACAGAGAGAGGCATGAGGTTTACACTTGACCCTAGGTCACACAAGGCCTTCTTGAAGGTCATGGTGCCTATGGTCCTGTCACATAAGGCCTTCTTGAAGGTCATGGTGCCTATGGTACAAGGTATTGAAAACTTCCCAGGATCCTGTCTCTTTTGAGGCAGTTTCTGCCTAGACAAGTCATCCAGTTCTTTGGTGAGCAAAGGAGGTTCATCCTCCCAAGTCTCATTTCCAAATAACTTGTCATTCAGCTTCATGATTGCTCCTAGGTATTTAGCAACTTGCTCCTCAGTGACATACTCATCCTCTTCAGAGGAGGAATACTCATCAGAGCTCATGAATGGCAGAAGTAAGTCCAATGGAATCTCTATGGTCTCAGTTTGAGCCTCAGATTCCCATGGTTCCTCATAGGGGAACTCATTGGAGGCCAGTGAACGTCCAGTGAGGTCTTCCTCAGTGGCGTTCACTGCCTCTTCTTCCTCCCAGAATTCGGCCATGTTGATGGCATTGCACTCTCCTTTTGGATTTTCTTCAGTATTGCTTGGGAGAGTACTAGGTGGGAGTTCAGTAATTTTCTTGCTCAGCTGACCCACTTGTCCTTCCAAATTTCTGATGGAGGACCTTGTTTCAGTCATGAAACTTTGAGTGGTTTTGATCAGATCAGAGACCATGGTTGCTAAGTCAGAGTTATTCAGCTTAGAACTCTCTGTCTGTTGCTGGGAAGATGATGAAAAAGGCTTGCTATTGCTAAACCTGTTTCTTCCACCATTACTGTTATTGAAACCTTGTTGAGGTCTCTGTTGATCCTTCCATGAAAGATTTGGATGATTCTTCCATGAAGGATTATAGGTGTTTCCATAGGGTTCTCCCATGTAATTCACCTCTTCTATTGAAGGGTTCTCAGGATCATATGCTTCTTCCTCAGATGAAGCTTCCTTAGTACTGCTTGGTGCATCCTGCATTCCAGACAGACTTTGAGAAATCATATTGACTTGTTGAGTCAATATTTTGTTCTGAGCCAAAATGGCATTCAGAGTGTCAATCTCAAGAACTCCTTTCTTCTGACTAGTCCCATTGTTCACAGGATTTCTTTCAGAAGTGTACATGAATTGGTTATTTGCAACCATTTCAATCAGTTC
>NC_029777.3:59935381-59936159 GCF_000817695.3 Arachis duranensis
CTCAAAGTTGTTTGCTCCAATGGCAGGGATAGAGATGCTTCTCCCATAGAAGTCGGGAGTAGGTGCAGTAAAGTCACCCAGCACCTTCCTTGCATTGTTGGCATTGTTGTTTTCGGCTGCCATGTGTTCTTCTTCTTTGGAGAATTCGGTCAGGTCCTCTAAAGAGAGTTGTGCTTTGGCTTCTCTTAGCTTTCTCTTCAAGGTCCTTTCAGGTTCAGGATCAGCCTCAACAAGAATGCCTTTGTCTTTGCTCCTGCTCATATGAGAGAGAAGAGAACAAGAAATGTGGAATCCTCTATGTCACAGTATAGAGATTCCTTGAAGTGTCAGAGGAAAAGAAAGGTAGAAGACAGAAGTAGAAAATTCGAACTTATCAAAGAAGATGGAGTTCGAATTTTGCATTAAGGAATAGTGTTAGTCCATAAATAGAAGGATGTGAGAAGAAGGGAAGTGATTTTCGAAAATTAAGTAAAAATTTTGAAAACATTTTTTGAAAAACATTACTTAATTTTCGAAAATGAAAGTGGGAAAGAGATCAAGTGATTTTTGAAAAAAATTTTGAAATTAGAAATCAAAGAGATTTGATTGAAAATTATTTTGAAAAAGTTGTGGTTGAGAAGATATGATTGGTTTTTAAAAAGATGTGATTGAGAAGATATGATTTGAAAAACATTTTAAAAAGATTTTTTTTTTGAAAAATTACAAACTTGACTAACAAGAAAAGATATGATTCAAACATTAAACCTTTCTCAACAGAAAAGGCAACATACCTGAAATG
>NC_029777.3:59942918-59946122 GCF_000817695.3 Arachis duranensis
AATAAGTGGCACACCAAACTTAGTGTGACACTCTCACTTGGAATTGATGCAAGTATCTAATAGATATTGGAACCAAATTTTGTTGCATAGCAACACCAAACTTAGAATGCAATCATATGTCAATTTCATTTAAAACAAAACTAAATGAAACTGTTGTATGTTAAAGACAATCACCAAGCCAATAATCTGTCATGAATAAAGCTCTCTTGGTAATGTATTAACAAACACAGTAAATAAGCAAACTAAAATGAAAGCATATAAAAACAGAAAAATGACTAAAGAAAGTAGAATGACAAAGTGTCAAATTAAAAGAAAGAGAAAAAAAAATAACACTATAGAGGCATTATGATTATGCAGACAAGTAGTGTTGCTTGAATGAATTGCATAGAAAATAAGTGGCACACCAAACTTAAAATCTTGGTGTGTCACTTTCATTTTTGATTTGATGCAATCATCCAAAAAGATTGAAAACAATTTGTTGCAAGGCAACGCCAAACTTAGAATGTAACCATATGCCAATTTATTGAATTTAAACAAAGCATAGAAAAGAAATGTACCTACGGTTGGGTACCTCCCAACAAGTGCTCTTTTAGTGTCATTAGCTTGACATGTTGCTCTTCACTTTCTTCCTCTTCTTCCAGTTTGTTAAGAGGAATGACTTCAAGGAAGGAGAAGTTTCAGCTAGTGTCCCCTGTCTTGGCTTCCTCTCAGTAAGCTTTCTTTTGTACATGGCTTGATTGAGCTTGCTTGCTATTGGTCCAGGGGTTGGATTGCTTGTGGTTGACCTCCTCTTGAATGTTGTCCTTGGTAGCTTGGTCACAATCCTCTTCTCGGTGCTTTTGTCAATTGCCTTCACTTCTTTGAATCCAAGTCTTGGTGGTTGTGTGATTGTTGGAGTTTTGTATTCATCCAGAGCCTTTTGTATTGGTGGTTCCATGAACTCCTCCTTTCTGTACTTCTCTGCCTCACTTGAGTTTGGAATGACTTCTTCACTTTCTTGCTCCTACACTCCTTTCTTTGCACCCAACATTTGTTTTAATAGCTCTATCATGGGGGAGGTTTGTTTATCTTCCCAACAGGAGAAACTGGGAAGTGAGGGTGGATAATTTTTCATGTGATTTGACTGCTCAGAATTTGTAGTTTCTTGGTGATACTCCCATCCAACATGAGGATAATGATATGAATCATTTTGTGGTGGTGGTTGGTATCCCTCATAATTCTCTTGCTCATCTTGGGGTTCTGAAGCAAATCTCCATGGATTGGAGTGCTCAGAATTTGTGTCTTCCTGGTGATATTCCCAACCATAATTAGAATACTGACTTGAATCATATTGTGATGGCGGGCAATTGATGGTGTTTTTGTGGAAAAATAAATTTCCAACACACAAATCCAACCGGCAAGTATACCAGGTCGCATCAAGTAATAATAACTCACAAGAGTGAGGTCGATCCCACAGGGATTGATGGATCAAGCAATTTTAGTGGGTGATTAGTTTAGTCAAGCTAACATTGAAGTGAATTTGGATGAAGTGTAGCCAACAGAAAGTAAATTGCAAGAAAATTAAAAGATGCAGAAAATAAAATTGCAGGAAACTTAAATAACAAGAAAGTGATACGTAAAAATTTGATTTCACGTACAACCGGCAAGTGTACCGGGTCGCATCAAGTAATAAAACTCACTTAGAGTGAGGTCGATCCCACGAGGATTAATGGATTAAGCAAGCAATAGGAAAGTAAAGTTGCAAGTAACTTAAATAACAAGAAAGTAAAATAGCTGAAACTTAAATTGCAAGAAAATTAAATTGCATAAAAAGTAAAAGGGATTGGGTGCTGGGAATTAAAACTTCAATAAGAAAATGTAAAATGCAATCAAGCAAAGAAATAACAGATGAAGTAAGTGCAGCAGATTCAAACAGAGATGAAAATTGCTTGAAGAACAAGACAGAAAGAAACTTAGCTCAATTGTAAAATCTAAAAGAGGATTTGAGGATCCAAGAAGAGCAATGAACTCAGGAAGCAAATCTGGATCTCAATTCTCCTTTGCTCAGTCAGAAAATATATCGCAGAAGAAACTGATGTTTAAAAATAGCAGAGAAGATTAAAACCCAATCCTTAGATCAATTGAGAGGAAGAGTGGAAGATGATTCTCAGAATTTGAATCAATGGAGCTCTTCAACCTCAATTCAAGATCCAAAACAGAAAAGCTAAAGTTGCAGAAGAAGAAGATTTAAAACAGCAAATGGATTTTGAAATATGCAGAAAGATTAACAAGAGATCTCAAGGTGGAATTGAAACAGAAATTCTTCAATTCTCCACCCAAGATCCAAAACGAAAATGAAAACTAAGAGAGCTTTCTAATGGAACTGCCTTCCTTTTGTAATCGAGCTCCTCTACAAAGATGAAAATGGTGCCTTTATATAGGCTTTACAAAGTGAAAAATGAAAATAAAATTAAAACAAATTAAAAATAAAAATCCTAATTTAATTTATTCATGTGCCTTTGAGTCATGTTGAGTGGGCTTTGCTTGCTTTGGATTTGAGGAGAAATGGGTTTGGTTGGCCTTGTTTCAATTTGGTGAGGAATTGAATTTAAATGAAAATTTGGTTGAATTTTGGCCCATGTTGCTCCCAGGAGGCTGCCAGGAAGAAAATTGGTGCGCCAGGAACGTAAAACGCTGCCCTGCCCGCGCCAAGGGCAGGGCAGGAAAAGTTGGTGCGCCAGAAATTCCTTGGTGCTGCCAGAATCAGGAATTGGTGCGCCAGAATTGAAAATTGGTGCGCCAGAATTGAGCTTGGTGCATAGGATGCTGCCCTCCGCTCGCGGAGGGCAGGGCAGAAAAATGTGGTGCTGCCAGGATTGAGTTGCGATGCACGCTGGTGCTGCCAGGAGAGAATTGGTGCGCCAGATTTGTGTGTGGTGCGCCAGATTTGTGCACCAACCCAAATGCTGCCATGCCCTCGCGGAGGGCAGGGCAGTGTTTTCACTTTGATGTCCCAAGTTTGAACCATGGCCGAAACACACGCTACTTAATTTCCTTGGCTTTCTTGGCACCAAAGTAAGGCCTAGTTTCTTGCTTTCTCATGGCCCTTAAAGATGCCTTTCGTTCCTGCCTCAATTGTGCGCCAAATATGGATTGCTATATATCGTTGGAAAGCTCTGAATGTCAGCTTTCCAACGCAACTGGAAGCACATCAATTGGACGTCT
>NC_029777.3:59947857-59949331 GCF_000817695.3 Arachis duranensis
AATACAATCACCAAGTGAAGAATCTGTCATGAATAAGGATGTTTTGGTGATGTATTAACAAAAACAGTTAATGAAAGAAAGCATTAAAAATAAGTAAATAAATGAAACAAAGAGAAAACAAAAATTATCCAACTAAGAAGAAGAAAAATAACACTGCAAAAGGCAATATGATTATGCAAACAAGTGATGTTGCTTGAATGATTTGCACAGAAAATAAGTGGCACACCAAACTTAGAATCTTGGTGTGTCACTTTCATTTTTTATTTGATGCAATCATCCAAAAAGATTGAAAATAATTTGTTGCAAGGCAACACCAAACTTAGAATGTAACCATATGCCCATTTATTGAATTTAAACAAAGTAAAGAAAGAAAACAAAGCAGAGAAGAGAAATTATACCTACGGTTGGGTTACCTCCCAACAAGTGCTCTTTTAGTGTCATTAGCTTGACATGTTGTTCTTTACTTTCTTCCTCTTCTTCCAGTTTGTTAAGAAGAATGACCTCAAGGGAGGAGAAGATTCAGCTATTGTCCCTTATCTTGGCCTTTCCTCAGCAAGCTTCCTTTTGCAAATGGCTTGATTGATCTTGCTTGCTGGATTAGGGACAGAATTGGTGTTCTTGCTAGTTGCCTTCACTTCTTTGGATTCAAGACTTGGTTGCTGTGTGATTATTGGAGTTTCATATTCATCCAGAGCTTTTTGAATTGGTGGTTCCATGAGCTTTTCTTCTATGTACTTTTCTGCTTCACTTGAGTTTGACTTCTCTTGAGTATCCTCCTCACTAGCTTGTTCCTCCACTTCCTCTTTTACACTCAACATTTGCTTTAATAGCTCTTTCATGGAGGAGGTTTATTGATTTTCCCAAGCTTTCTTCATCTCCTCTTCATATTTTTCGATCAGTGTTGAGCATCTTTGGTCCAGTGGAGTTTGAGGAGGTTGTGAGTGTTCAGGTTCTCTTGTCATCTCAAGTGCAGTTTTAGGTTCAAATGTTTCCACCACCTCTTCCTTCTTTGCAATTTCACTTGATATAGGGACTTTTTGTTTTTGTTTTTCCATTTTCTCCTTCCATGCTTTCGACAATTGGCCTAACTGCACTTCCATATTTTTGAGGGAGTTCTCTTGTTCTTTCTGGTACTTCTCTTTCTCCTCCGCAAATCTTTTGAGCATGGACTCAAGCTTTGAGATTCTTTGGCTATTGGAAGTTTGTGTGAGTGGTAAGTTTTGAAAGGGGCTTTTTGTTGAAGCATGGTCAAGTGATGATATCTTTGGATGAATATCATATGGAGCATTAGAATTTCCTTCCCAGCCACCATTAGAATCATGACTAGCATCATTTTGTGGTGGAAGAAAATATACCATATGATTTTCTTGCTCATCTTGTGTCTGTGAAGCAAATCTCCATGGATTGGAGTGCTCAGAATCTGTGATTTCTTGGTGATATTCCCAACCACCATTAGAGATTGGTGATGGTGGGT
>NC_029777.3:59953013-59961853 GCF_000817695.3 Arachis duranensis
GGACGTCTGTAGCTCAAGTTATAGCCCTTTGAAGGAGGCATGGTCATGCTGTTAGCGCCCAGATTTTAACTTAGCCAAAATTTGCTTCATCCTCACTTTGCTTCATTATGATTCTGCCCTGCCCTTGGCAAGGGCAGGGCAGTGTGCGTGCTGGGTGTTTTCCTCTTTGATTTTGTCATGGGCCACGCTTTTAAAAGCGTGGCCTAAGGCTCCAAAGTGTGCTCCAACTTCAAAGTGTGTCCCAAAGCTCTTTTTTTTCTCCTTTTTTGTGCTTCTTTGCTTCTTTTTCTTCTTTTTTTTTCTACAAGATTTATAAAATTAAAAGATCAAGAAAATATATCATTTAAGCACAAAAGCATTTAATATTTAAACACAAATCATCAATTTCTTGTATGAAAAAGCATAGAAAATGGGTATATGATGACTTGTCATCACCCTCTCCCTTTACATTTCCTGTTATTTACTTACTGTTGGATACAAAATCACTCAACCAATATTTGATTCGCTTGACTAAATCAACCACTAAACTAAAATTGCTCAATCCTTCAATCCCTGTGGGATCGACCTCACTCCCGTGAGTTTTATTACTTGATGCGACCCGGTATACTTGCCGGTGAGTTTTGTGTTGGATTGTTTTCCACACATCATTGCCCACTGTAGGATTCTTCCAGCTAAGTCTATTTTCTGTAGGATGCCTTTTATAGGCTGGTTGGTCTGAACTCTAATAATGTGAGCTTGAAAATATGGGCGGAGTTGTCGAGAAGAGGGTATGAGGGCGTAGGCGAACTTTTCTATCTTTTGATAGTTTAGTTCGGACCCTTGTAGAGCCTTGATGATGAAGTAGACGGGTTGTTGCCCACTTTTGTCTTCTCTAACTAGTGATGAGGCTATTGCCCGACTTCCCACTACGAGGTATAATATGAGCTTTTCACTTTCCCTTGGTCGGGTAAGAATGGGTGGTTGCCCCAAGAATTTTTGAAATCTCGGAAGGATTGTTTGCACCCCATTGTCCTATTCAAACCTCTCTCCCTTCCTTAATATACCTCTTTGAGGTGTCCTTTGCGAGATGATTTAGAGATCCCTCCTCCTGCAAATCCTCCATTTATCATATGAACATGTCTCGCAGGGGTGTGAGGTGGAAACTCGTCTGACCTCTTCAGTGTGGGGTGGACGTTCAACTTGTCCACCCTCTTTGGTGTGAGGTGGACGTTCAACTCGTCTGATCTCTTTGGTGTGAGGTGGACTAATATCTGAAAATACTTAACACACATATCAAGGCATCTAATGGTAATAAGAGAGGATTAAACATAGGGAACTTAAGGCCAAAGAAGCATGTTTTCAATCAAAGCACATAATTAGGAAGGCAAATGTAAAACCATGCAAATAGTATGAATAAGTGGGTAAAGAGTTGATAAAATCCACTCAATTGAGCACAAGATAAACCATAAAATAGTGGTTTATCATGGACCTTCAACTCGTTTGACCTCTTTGATGTGAGGTGGACTTTCAACTCATCCGACCTCTTTGGTGTGAGGTGGACCTTCAACTCGTCTGACCTCTTTGGTGTGAGGTGGACCTTCAACTCGTCCGACCTCTTTGCATATCTCTCGGTAGACATCCACAAGAGACATCCTAAGAGGGGTGTAATTGTGGTATTTTCTAGGCTTCTCATCGGGTTGATCTTCTTTTTTCTTGGACTCTTTATCCTTGTCCCTTGGTGGGTTAGGAGAATCCAGTTTTTGAGCTGTCTCCCAATCGGGAGTTCTTCTCCATATTGATATATTTTTCCATTTTTTCTTGAACTTCGTTTAGAGATGTTGGGTACTTCTTGGATATTGAGTGGCTAAAAGGTCCTTCTCGTAAGCCATTGATGAGGCCCATGATGGCCGCTTCTGTGGGTAGACTTTGTATGTCTAGACATGCCTTGTTGAATCTTTCCATGTAGCTGTGGGGACTTTCTTGATCTCGTTGATTGACTCCTAATAGACTTGGGGCGTGTTTGGTTTTGTCCTTCTGGATAGAGAATCTGGCTAGAAACTTTTTTGCTAGGTCGTCGAAGCTTGAGATGAACCTGGGGGGTAGATTGTTGAAGAACTTAATTGCCATTTTTGTTAAGGTAGTCGGGAAGGCTTTGCAGTGGACTGTGTCTGAGGCGTCATTGAGGTACATCCGACTCCTAAAATTACTGAGGTGATGGTTGGGATCTGTCGTGCCATCATATAAGGTCATATCTGGGAGTTTAAAGTCCTTTGGGATTTTGGTCTTCATGATCTCCTTGGTGAATGAATCTTGGTCCTTGCGGGAGCTATCCTCATGAGTGGATTGATTGGCTTTGGTCTTGAGATCTGCTTCGAGTATTAGGAGTTTGTCCTCCAATTCCCGGCGTTGCCTTATTTCCCTTTATAGGTCTTTCTCAGCCTCTCGTTGATGTAGGGCTTCTTTTTCATGTTGTTTCAAATGGTCTTGAAGCGCTTCCATGGCTCTCGTGTTTTGAGAATTCTTTTCGTTGTTGAGTTGAGGAGTATCCTTTGGTGTAGTGTCCGCATTTTTGTGCAGCGTTCTATCCTCTAGATCTAAGTCGTGGTCGTTGTCATGGTCGTTTGCCATGGTGATGGGATGACTTATAGGTCCCCGGCAATGGCGTCAATGTTCTGAGGGTTACCTGAAACTGTAGGTCGATCTCGGTCGAGATCTCCTGTGCTGGTTGGAGATGACGTGTCCGGCATGTAGGTGGTGACCGGAGCTGCTGCGTCCGATTTGTTGGGCTGTCAATGCTGCTGATCCTTTGTCACCGGAGGGTGGTGGCACCTGCAAGGAACTCCGATGCTTAAGTTAGCAAGGGTATTAAACAGGTTTTTAGTAGGATCAGAGTATGAGTTATACCTGGGTGCTCCAGTGTATTTATAAAGGTGTGGAGTGACCTTTTTAGATAAGATAAGTTAATTATCTTATCTTATCCAATCTTATCTTTGAGTGAGGTCATCTTATCTTCTGGGGAACCGCCTTTATCTTTTCTGGGCTTTAGCTGTCTTTAGATTGGGCTGTGTTCCTTCGTTTGGGCCTACTTGGGCGTCTGTGGCATTTTGTCTGAGCTCTTTGAGAAGAGGTCAGATAGTCTGATCTGAAGAGGACGGTCGGCTTGTCGCTAAACATCTCGGGTCGGACAGCTTGACCCAGGGTATGAACAGGCTCGTCTCTACTTTTGTTCATCCATCACAGGAGGTAGCTACTGTAGTTACGTGGGAGAAGATAGAGCAGATGGTGCTGTCAAGGATCAAGGATTCATCAAGGGTCAGAAATCCTTCTTAGGGACCAAGTCAAGATAGAAGGCTCAGATTAATGAAGTTTGAACTGATGGGATGAGGAAGAGGTAATTGCATAATGGTTTTTGCATTCGGTTCCCTCTCTCTTCTCTTTCTGTCTGAACCAGTTTGTTGTTGAGGAAGAAAAGTTGGCTCGGCTAGACCGGTTTCAACCTTGGAGGCTTCCCCTTCTATAATAAGGGTGAACAGCCAAGGCTTGAGGCAAGGAGAAAAGAGTGAAAGCACAGATTTCTCATAGCTACCCAAGCTAAAAAAAGTTCTTCTCCTTCAATGTGTTTTATTTTGTATTTTCTTTAGGTTTTGTCTGTCTTAAGTCTCATAGAAAAAAGGCAAACAGTGATGTTTGTATGAAAAAGCCATTGAGCGAAAAAAGGCAGAGTGTACAAAATTAAAAGAAAAAGCCATGGATGTCCTAGAGGTCCTTTGTACATCTGTGTTGTGTTTCATGATTCTATGGAAATTCCCTTGCAAGTTGGGTTAGCACTTAGCAGTTGAAAGCTTGGTAGGGGACCAAGTCAAGTTCAGGATTGGGGATAGATTCTAGACTTGTTCCGGATAGGAAGGGTAGTTCCTAGGGAGAATTGGTGTTCATACCCTGGATCGAGCTATTCGATCCGGGATGTTCTACAGACAAAGCGACCGACCTCTTCAGGTTAGGACAACCCGACCTCTCCTCAAAAGAGCTCGGACAAGTCACAGGAAAGCCCAAACAAAGGGCCCAAATAGAGGAACACGTCCCAAATCCAAGGGCAGCCCAGGCCCGTAGAGATAAAGGCGGTTCCCTTAAAGATGACCTCACTTAAAGATAAGATAAAGATAAGATAAGATAACTAACTTTTCTTATCCACAGGAGGCCACATTTCACTACTATAAATACACTAGAGCACCCAGGTATAACTCATACTCTGATTCTACTCAATACCTGCTTAATACCGTTGCTAACTTAAGCATCGGAGTCCCTTGCAGATACCCCACACCCTCCGGGGACACAAGATCAGCACCACCGCCAAGTCCAACAAATCGAACAAATCGGACACATCAGTTCCGACCGCCGTACACCCTCCGGACACGTCGACTCCGACCAACACAGAAGATCTCATCCGAGATCGACCTACAGTTTCAAGTAACCCTCGGAACATTGGCGCCGTTGCCGGGGAACCTGGAAGTCATCCCATTAACATGGCGGATGACCATGACAACGACCACGATTCAGGTTTGGAAGACAGAACGCCGCATAAAAACGCGGACACAATACTCAAAGCTACTCCAGAATCCATGGAGACAAAAATTCATCAAATCCAGGAGTAATAGAAACACTTCAAAATCGATTGGAGCAACTTGAGAAAGAAGCCCAACATCGACGTGAAAAAGAAGAACTCGAAGTTTATAAAACTCGAAGCTGATCTCAAAACCAAAGCTACTCGACCATCCACGAAGGATAGTTCTCAGAAAGATCAAGATCCATTTACCAGAGAAATTATGAAAACCAAAATTCCAAAAGATTTCAAGCTTCCGGATATGACTCTATATGACGGTACCTCCGACCCCAACCATCATCTCAACAACTTCAAAAGTAGAATGTACCTCACCGATGCCTCAGATGCAGTTCGTTGCAAAGCCTTTCCAACAACTCTCACAAGACAGCCATTAAATGGTTCGACAACCTACCTCCAAAATCCATCTCGAGTTTCGGCGACCTGGCCAAAAGTTCCTGGCTCGATTCTCCATACAAAAGGACAAAGCCAAACACGCTCCCAGCTTACTCGGGATCAAGCAAGGAGACCGAGAAAGTCTTCGCAACTACATGGAGAGATTCAACAAAACATGCATGGACATACAAAATCTACCAACAGAAGCTGCCATCATGGGCCTATAAATGGCCTGCGAGAAGGACCATTCAGCCAATCTATATCAAAAAGATACCCGACATCCCTAGATGAAGTACAAGAACGAGCGCAGAAGTACATTAACATGGAGGAAAATTCTCGACTTGGCGAAGCCTCAAGGTCCGGTTCTGCCTACCGAGATAAAGAATCCAAGAAAAAGGAAGATCGCTTCGGAGAGAAAATCAAGAAATATCACAACTATACCCCTCTTAGGGTTTCCTTGGTAGACATTTACAAAGAAGTCTGCCATACGGAAAAATTCCTCCAGCTCGGCCACTTAAAGGCAAAAGAGGAGGGGGAAATCGGAATGAGTACTGTGAATATCACCGACTTCGAGGGCATTCCACCAACGAATGTTTCGACTTGAAAAATGTCATAGAAAAATTAGTACGAGAAGGAAAGTTAGATCGGTTCTTGGCCAACCGGGACGAAGAACCAAGGAAAAGAAGAAGGGATGAGGACGTCGGACGATCTGAACGATCGCCTCGCACACCAGAAAGACATGTCCACGTGATTCACGACGGATTTGCTGGGGGAGGAATCTCCAAATCATCCCGCAAGCGACACCTCAAAGAGGTATACCATATCGAAGGACAGAAGGAGACGCCAGACATCCCGGCAATCACGTTTACCAAAGAAGATGCATCCGGAATCATCTCGGGACACGACGACCCCATGATCATTACGATCATATTGGCAAACGCCAACCTCCACCGCACACTAATCGACCAAGGAAGCTCTGCCGACATCCTATTCAAAACTGCCTTCGACAAACTCGGCCTAGAAGAGAAAGAGCTAAGTGCATACCCAAACAGTCTGTTCGGACTGGGAGATGTCCCAGTTCAACCATTGGGATACGTGTCGCTGCATACAACCTTCGGGAAGGGGAACCAATCTAAAACACTCAAGATAGACTACATTGTGGTCGACGTAAGCTCAGCCTACAATGCCCTGATAGGTCGGACAACGTTAAATCAGCTCGGTGCAATAGTTTCGACTCCGCATCTATGTATGAAATTTCCAACTACAGAAGGGATAGCTATACAATAAGAGCAGATAAAAAGATGGCGCGTCACTGTTACAACGAAAGTCTAAACCTCCGAGGCGAAGCAAGAGAGTTCCACACAATCGAGCTCGGTGGAGCTCAGAGACGAGAAGAGCTCCGACCACAACCCGAGGGAGAAGAAGAAAGAGTCCAGATTGGAGACACCTCGAATAAAACAACTAATATTGGCACGATCCTGAAAGGAGATGCAAAAGAATCATTGATACAGTTTCTACGAGATAATGTTGATCTCTTCGCATGGAAAGCTGCCGACATGCCGGGCATAGATCCCAAACTAATGAGCCACAAGTTGGCAGTCTACCCGGGATCCTGACCGATACAACAAAGACAAAGAAAACTTGGGCCAGAACGATCTCAGGCTGTAGAAGAACAAGTACAAGCACTACTAGAGGCAGGGTTCATAAGGGAAGTCAAATACCCACTATGGCTAGCAAACGTCGTTTTGGCGAAAAATCAAATGGGAAGTGGCGAATGTGCACCGACTACACCGACCTCAACAAAGCCTGCGCAAAAGATCCTTACCCACTCCCAAGCATCGATGCTCTAGTAGATGCTTCATCAGGATACAAGTATCTCTCATTCATGGACGCATACTCAGGGTACAACCAGATACCAATGTATCCGCCAGACCAAGAAAAGACCTCGTTTCTTACACCTAAGGCAAATTATTGCTACATCGTGATGCCTTTCGGCCTGAAAAACACAGGAGCCACTTATCAAAGGCTAATGAATAAAGTCTTCTCAGATCACATCGAAAAAATCATGGAGGTCTACGTAGATGACATGTTGATAAAGACACAAAGCGAAGAGACATTGCTAACCGATTTGATTCAAGTATTCGATACCATAAAGGAAGCACGGCATGCGACTCAACCCGGCTAAATGCACCTTCGCAGTAGAAGCATGTATATTTTTAGGATTTATGCTCACACAAAGGGGAATCGAGGCAAATCCAGATAAATGTCAGGCCATACTCAACATGAAGAGCCCAACCTGTGTCAAAGAGGTACAACAGCTCAATGGAAGGTTGGCAGCCTTGTCCAGATTCTTAGCAGGATCAGCGATAAGATCCCTACCTTTCTACGCTACCTTAAAGAAGGGAAAGAACTTCGAATGGACAGCGGAATGTGAACAAACCTTCAAAGAATTCAAAGAATTCTTGGGGCAACCACCTATCCTATCTCGACCACAAGAGGGAGAATCGCTCATACTATACCTCGCAGTAGGAAGTCGGGCAATAGCCTCAGCGCTGATTCAAGAAGACGAAAGAGGACAACAACCCGTCTACTTCATTAGTAAAGCACTACAGGGGTCAGAGCTGAGCTACCAGAAAATAGAAAAATTTGCATACGCTCTGATACTCACATCCAGGCACATACCATCAATGTTCGGACCCACCAGCCCATAAAAGGGATATTACAGAAAACAGATCTGGCAGGAAGAATTCTACAATGGGCAATCGAGTTGTCCGAGTTTGACCTCCAATATGAGGCATGGACAACCATCAAATCACAACACCTGGCCGATTTCATCGCAGAATTCACAGACATCCCGGAAATCCCCATAGAGTGGAACATATACGTCGACGGATCCTCAAATAAAACAGGAAGCGGTGTGGGTGTGATAATCGAAAGCAACCAAGGAACTCAACCTGAGCTCTCCCTTAAATTCGGATTCCCGACCTCGAACAATCAAGCGGAATACGAAGCACTACTAGCCGGTTTGAAGCTGGCTAGGGAAGTGGGAGCTCAGAAACTCAACATCTATAGCGACTCACAAGTCGTTACCTCACAAATAACAGGAAGCTACCAAGCTAAAGACCTGATCATGAAGAAATATTTGGATAGAACCAAAGAACAGCTCGGACAACTCGGAGAATACAGGATCTACCACATTCCCGTGAGCAAAATGCCTGAGCTGATGCACTTTCAAAATTAGCCAGCACCAAACCAGGGGGTAACAACAGAAGTCTCATCCAGGAGATACTACAGAACTCGTCAATATCAGAAGAAGAAGTCCTAGCCATAATAGGTCAGCATCAAGGATGGATGACCCCCATAATAAATTACCTCAAAACAGAAGCACTCCCTACAGATGAAAATGAGGCAAAAGGGCTAAAAAGGGAGGCACAGTACTACACTATCATAAACAACACACTATACAAAAGAGGGATATCAACACCTTTACTAAAATGCGTACCAACTTCTAACACAAAGGAAGTCTTGGAGGAAGTGCACAGCGGCATTTGTGGTAATCATCTCGGAGCGCAAGCCCTCACCAAAAACATACTCCGGGCGGGATTCTATTGGCCAACTCTACAAAAGGAGGCTACAGAATTTGTGAGGACATGCCCACCATGCCAGAAGCATGCCAACTTTCACATTGCCCCACCAGAAAAGCTCATCAGCGTGACCTCGCCCTGGCCATTTGCGAAATGGGGACTCAACCTTCTCGGACCCTTCCCACAGGGATCGGGACAAGTAAAATTCCTCATAGTAGGAGTAGACTATTTCACAAAATGGATCGAGGCAGAACCCCTAGCCAAAGCCACCGCTCAAAGAAGTC
>NC_029777.3:59962034-59964284 GCF_000817695.3 Arachis duranensis
GACTTGAACATAAAACACCAGTTCACCTCCGTCGAAGATTCCCAAGCCAATGGACAAGCCGAAGCAGCCAACAAAGTCATATTGGCCGGACTAAAACGAAGGCTACAAGAAGCAAAGGGAGCTTGGGCCGAGGAACTTCCACAAGTCCTATGGGCGTATCGAACAACTCCCCATTCTACTACAAACGAATAACCATTCTGACTAGCATACGGAGCGGAGGCAATGATTCCAATAGAAATCGAGGAGGGATCTCCCCGAGTAGTCCACTACAATGAACGAGTAAACTCCAAACTTCAGAGAGAAGAGCTCGACTTGTTACCCGAGATCCAAGAAAGAGCTTGGATCAGGGAAGAAGCTTTAAAGCGACGAATGGCTTCCAAATACAATCGAAAGGTAGTGCTGAGAAGTTTTGCAGAGAATGATCTCATCCTAATCAGAAACGACATTGGAACAACTCGACTCGGAGAAGGAAAGCTGGCAGCAAACTGGAAAGGACCCTACCGAGTCATTGAAGTACTGGGGAAGGGCTACTACAGACTGTCCAAGCTTGATGGACGAGAGCTTCCCCGATCATGGCACGCCTGCAACCTAAGAAGGTACTACAGTTAGAAAAGGTAAAAGATCTCACTAAATGGATGCGCTCTTTTTCCTGAAAAGGTTTTTTAATGAGGCACCATATCGAGACCTAGATCATACCCGACTTAAAGGGACAAGGAAATTCCCACATGTATATATTTGCATTTTTTCTTTGAATAAAGTTTATTGAGATATTCTACAAGATTCCAAGACACATTAATCTGAAGTATTCATCGTTCGATTATAAAGCAACAGGTTGGCAGAAAGTGAAAAACAAATTCACTGCGCGACCACGATAAAGACAATCGTCTGATAAAGGTGAAAACGCGATTCACCCTAAAGACGATCTAAAGATGCCAACCATTTTCTACAAATCGGCAAAGATGAACACAGAGTAATGTAAGAAGTTATCGAAAGCAATCCAAAAAAAAAAGAACCTGACGAGGTCATACGGATAGCTAATATAATAACTTAAAAGACTGACCGACGTTCAGAAGCCGGACCAAGTCAACCCAAGTTATAAGTAAACCCTGAAAAGAGGTCTGGCCAACCCTATTAAAGAGGATTACTTTAACTTAGAAGGGACTGACATAACAAAGTCAGCCCAAAACTAAAAAAAGTTATACGAATAGTCCCTGAAAGAGATCTGACAAAGATCCAAGAAAGAGGACTACGAAAATAACTTAAAGGAGACCGACGTAACCAAGTCGGACTCCTACCATTAAAAAGTTATCAAAGTAATCCCTGGAAGAGACCTGACAAAGGTCCAAAAAAAAGAGGATTACAGGAATAATTTAAAGGAGACTGATATAACTAAGTCGGACTCCTACCATTAAAAAGTTATCAAAGTAATCCCTGGAAGAGACCTGACAAAGGTCCAAAAAAGAGGACTACAGAAATAACTTAAAAGGAGACCGACATAACGAAGTCGGACTCCTGCTACTGAAAAGTTATACAAGTAACCCCTGAAAGAGATCTGATAAAGATCTAAAGAAAGAGGATTACAGAAATAACTCAGAAGAGATCGACCTAAACGAAGTCGGACTCCTACGAACAAAAGTAATCCCTGAAAGAGACCTAATGAAGGTCTAGGAAAGAGGATTACAGAAATAAAGGGAATCAACGCAAAGAAATCAGTTGGAGAAACACCAAAAATACCTACAAAAATGAGAAAACAAGTAGGATCCACACGAATACAGAGGATCCATGCTATAAACGATAAGCACGAGGTAATCCAAAAAGGTCAAACTGCAAGGTCCAACATTCTCAGAAAACAGAAGAAAAAACCTTGATATGATCTACAAAGTTTTAAAGCCTCGGAGGCCATCAAAAAAGGATAACGAGCTACTTTTGTTTTTCAAAAGGTTGCCAGACAAAACAACCAGAAAACATCAGCAAATAAATAAAAAGTTTTAAGAGCCCACAAGCCGGGCCAACTAACATGAGAATCCAGAAAAAGATCAGCAAACATCAGGAGCATCCTTGGTAGTATCAGGACAAGGAGAAGGAGGACGAGTCTGAATAGGCACGGCATCTATAGTTCCATCCTCCCGGTTCAGAACTTGGCAATCCGAATCAGGTGCAACCGGAGGTGCAGAGGTAGTCGACACTTTGGCAGAGGACACAGGAGGAGGATCAGCATCATCATCACCCTCGTCATCAGGGACAATCTTG
>NC_029777.3:59964581-59965875 GCF_000817695.3 Arachis duranensis
AGTCACGCTGCCGACAAGATGACCTTGGAGCTCAGAATAATCCTTCCGAGCACTGTCCAACTCCCCCCTCATACGCATCACCTCCCGATAAGTTATAACATAACTATCTTTATGCATCAGGGCCGCGTCCTCGGCCAACCTCAAAGAAGCCGCCAATGAAAGAGAACTCGCCTTCTCATTCTCTAGATCCTTCTCTAACTTGGTCACCTTTAATTCGAGCTCCTCCTTCAGCCCCTTCATCCGGTCAAACTCTTGCTTTGCCTCCTCCATAAATGCCTTGGTGGCTTGAAGAGGGAGACTTTGAGCAGTCCGGTGTATAGCGGCCGCCATAAATGCCATCTGCACGTGATTCCGGGCCATAAATTCCAAATGATGGAGGATGGACACATCGTCCATCGAAAGGGTACCATAGGGCCCAATTTGTTGATCTATGAACTCGATGGCATTGAAGTCAGGGGCATTAAGGTCGAAGGGCTCAACCGTCTTTTGCTTCATACTTGGAGGGGCAGCAGATGGAACGGCAGAAGCAGGATGAGGATCCACCAAGCGGACCCAAGGTGTCGGAATCGCTTTCTTCACTATGGGGGAACTCGGCACTGATGGCTTCTCGCGCACTTGGGAGGACCCCTCCCCAGCCGCCTTGGCGGCAATATTCCTGGCAGCAGTCGCCTTCTGCGCCCTCTTAAAAGCTTTCATGGATTCGTTATTCTTCATTGCCTCTGCAAATAAAACAAAAGTCAAACTACAAATCGAACAAGTCGGAAATACAACTACAAGTAAACATAAACAGATAGCAAAGAAAACACAAGATACCCAGTTCAGTTTGAAGAAGAGAACGATTGGTTAGAAATTTCTTTGTATCAAGATGGGGATGCTGACCCCAGCGCTCTTCCAAAATAATCACAAAGGCCCGCTCAGCCTCATCCAACATGTCCCAAGAATACCTGGAGACCCTCACATCTTTTTGCCATTCCAGGGGAAAGGCAGGCTCATCATTTTCGTCCAAAAAAAAGGGCCGAGCTCCTTCAACAGCTTGGACCTTGATAAAGTAGTTTTTAAAATCACGGAATGACTCGTCAAACATGGAAAAGACCTTCTTTCCCTGGGTAGAGCGAAAGGAGACCCAAGCTGCCTTCTTTTTTACCACTCCGGGCTTAGTCAAGACAAACAGATAGAAAAAAAGAGATTGGGAAGCAGGGATACCAAAACCATTGCACAACAATTGAAAAATCTTTATAAAACCCCAGGAATTAGGGTGAAGTTGAGAGGGGGCAATATTACAAGACCATAATAG
>NC_029777.3:59965914-59982320 GCF_000817695.3 Arachis duranensis
TCATACCCGCAGGAACCTGGGAAGGCATCTCTACAACGTTATTTCGGGAAGACATGAGGCCAACTAAATCCTACAAAAAGAAAAGAAGAGTGGATTACTTAAAAAAAATCTCAGACATGGGTCAAAACATCTCAAACGGACGGATTAATCAAAAAAGGGAAAAACCCCAAGACTCAAGAGAAGAAGTCTTGGAGCATCCCTTGGAGGCAGTAAACAAGAAGGGTCCTCAAAATCATTCCTACAATCTACATCTTGGCACTCATCAGAATAAAGTCCAAAAAAGAAAGCAAAGGAAGCAAAAAACGTAAAAAATCCACCCTTCTACAGTTTATCAGGAAAAGCATTGCTCCTACACTTTACCAACACTACTGCTACAGTTCATCAGAACACCAAAAAGGCCAATGGAAAAATAGCAAAGGCACAAACTTCTCAAAATCAAGCAAAATCATTATCCAAGGCACAAACAGAAACAACGGCAACATGCAAAAGAAAAAGATTCAAGCAAACAAAAGATTCGCACCAAAAAAGAGAAAAAACCATAGCATGCAACAAGTCAAGCACGATAAAAGCAGAAAGATCCAAACTTTCTCCAAAAGGAAGATCAAAAGGAAAACTCCATCGCAAAAGCAGAAATAAACGAGGAAACACGAAATGGGACTAACCTGGAGAATAGAAGAAAACCTCGAAGAAAACTGAAGAGTAGAAGCAACAAATCTACCCCCTCAAAGTGGAAGAATGCAAAGACAGAAGGAGAAAATGTGGAATCAGCCCTCTTCTGAAAACGCAGTAGCAGAACAGACGTCACAAAGAAGAAACTACAAACTCTGGGCATGAAACAGAAAATGAGAGAGTAAAGGGAGGAGTTACGGAGAAGAAGTGAAGAAGAGAAACCGTTTTTTGATTGAGAGATTCAAAATAAAAGCCAAGAGAGAATGGGGCAATTAATGCCAATTAAATGCGGATGTTAAAACCGCTTGCGTTCCCAAAAAAGCGCTAATACAAAAAGCGCGCACTTTTAGAGGAAACGTTCTACATTCAAAAAAGACTCTACAAAGAAAGGAATCGACAAAATGCTTGAGTTCGAATTCACTGAAGAAAGGACCGAAGTCAAAAGACTCGGCCTCGAAAAATGAAGACAAAGCTCAAGCTGGGGCATTGTTCATACCCTGGATCGAGCTGTCCGATCCGGGATGTTCTACAGACAAAGCGACCGACCTCTTCAGGTCAGGACAACCCGACCTCTCCTCAAAAGAGCTCGGACAAGTCACAGGAAAGCCCAAACAAAGGGCCCAAATAGAGGAACACGTCCCAAATCCAAGGGCAGCCCAAGCCCGTAGAGATAAAGGCGGTTCCCTTAAAGATGACCTCACTTAAAGATAAGATAAAGATAAGATAAGATAACTAACTTATCTTATCCACAGAAGGCCACATTTCACCACTATAAATACACTGGAGCACCCAGGTATAACTCATACTCTAATTCTACTCAATACCTGCTTAATACCCTTGCTAACTTAAGCGTTCGAGTCCCTTGCAGGTACCCCCCACCCTCCGGGGACACAGAATCAGCGCCACCACCAAGTCCAACAAATCGGACACATCATTTCCGACCGCCGTACACCCTCCGGACACATCAGCTCCGACCAACACAGAAGATCTCGTCCGAGATCGACCTACAGTTTCAGGTAACCCTCGAAACAATTGGTGTCTGTAATCTGCATGATTATAGTGAAATTCCATTATTGTTGTGATGGAGACTGGATGTAGGCTGCATTGCATTTAGTAGCTGAACTAGGATACTTCTTGGTGTGATTCTCTCTTTCTCTTCTACTCCATTACTGTTTCTGTTGCGTAAGAGACAAAATTGAAAAATATCTCTTCACTGGTTACGAGACAAAAAGAAAATGTCTCTTGACTAGTGACGAGACAAAAAGCAGAAATATCTCCTCAAAGCATTCTAAAAGGCAGAAAGTGACACTCAGCAAAAGGGGCTAAGATTCAACCCCCTTCTCTTAGCCACTGATAACCATCAATTGGTATCAGAGCTTAGTCTCAAAGAGATCAAGCTTTGCAGCTTAGAGAAAAGATCCTGATGGCAGAAAACAGTGGCTCAAATCTGGTGGCTTATACTCTGACAGAAGGGCAATCAAGCAACAAACCTCCTCTTTTCAATGGAAAGAATTACACTTATTGGAAAGAAAGAATGAAGATTTTTGTTCAGTCAGTGGATTACAGACTTTGGAAGATAATTCTTGAAGGTCCACAATTTTAAACCACTACAGGAGCTGATGGTGTGGTCTCTCTCAAAAGCGAAGCTAGTTGGACAGAAGAAGACAGAAAAAAGGTGGAGCTCAACGCCAAAGCTATCAACTTGCTTAATTGTGTGATCAGCTTCGAGGAATACAGACGGGTATCAAGATTCACAATGGCAAGGAAAATCTGGGACAAGCTTCAAATCACTCATGAAGGAACAATCCTTGTAAAGAAAACCAGAATAGACATGCTGAACAGAGAATATGAAATGTTCTTAATGAAGGAAGGAGAATCAATAGATGAACTGTTTGAATGATTCAACATCATCATCAATGGCTTGGATGCTATGGGGATTAGATATCCTGAATCTATGTTTGTGAGGAGAATTTTGAGAAGTCTCACAAAAGAGTGGGAAACTAAGGCTATAGTGATATCTGAGAGTAGTGGTCTTGATTTTATGACTTATGATTATTTGAGAGGAAATTTACTTGCCTTTGAAAATACATACTTAAAAAAATATACTAAAAGAAAAGGAATACCTCACAAATCTGTTACTGACCCCCTGGATGAGGAATCCAGTGATTATTCTTTTGAAAATGAATTTGTTTTGTTTGCAAAAAAATTCAAGAAAATGGTGAAGCTAAAAGAAAGGAGCTGAAAGCGGTTCAAGGAAACCAAGGAAAGATTCCAGTAAAGTGATCTGCTACAATTGCAAAGAGGCTGGGCACTTAAATCTGATTACCCTAAACTGAAGAAGGAAGAGAAGCCAAAGAAGGGAAAGAAAAAAGGACTGATAGCCTCATGGGAAGACATAGAGAATGATTTTCATGAAAATGAAGAATCAGAAACCAAGTCTCAAACTTGCCTTATGGCAGATCACGTTGAGCAGGTAGTATTTCATAACCGTGACACTGAAGATCTTCATCTCATGATTGATCATCTTTCTGAAAAAATCAAATTTTTCCTAAGTGGAAACCAAGATCTTGAATCATAAATTACTATTGTTAAAGCTGAAAATGGTTTTCTCGAGGATAAATTAAGGGAGGCTGAAACTGTAGTTGAACTTGTTAAAGAAAACAAGCAGTTGAATGCTCAACTTAAAAGCTATGAATACCACCATTATGTAACTGCAAATTTGAATTATTTTGAAGAAAATGAGTGGCTGCATGAGGAGATAAAAAGGCTTAAAAAAGACTTAGCCAACTTTGCACAAAGTTCAGAAAATTTAAATCAACTCTTGGCTAGTCAAAAATCTCTTTATGATAAAGCTTGTTTGGCTTTTCATCAAAATACAAAATCTATTGAGAAACCTTACTTTGCAAACATGGCGTCGTTTTCTAATGATATAAGGTTTCAAAACCCAACAAGCTTTGTGAAAATAGCAACTCATGGATTTTGCAGATTTTGCAATCGAAATGGTCATTTTCCCATTCAATGTTTCTTTAGTGAAAGAATGATTGGTGATAAAGTTTGTAAAATTTTTTTTGATTACAATGGCTTGGGACAAAGAAGATGGTTTGATGTTAAAGGATCCAAAAAGATTTGGATACCTAAGGTCACTTGAGCTTATTTTGCAAGTTTACCTAGCATCCAAGAGGAATGACAACATGTGGTATATGGATAGTGGATGCTCTAGGAATATGATCGAAAAGGAAACCTTCTTCATTAAGCTTGACGAATATGATGGAGGGTTTGTCACTTTCGGTGATAATGGAAAAGGAAAGATAGTGGCCATAGGAAAAGTTAGTAAAAGCTTCTCTTCTTTCATAAATGATGTTCTTCTTATTGATGGTTTAAAACACAATTCACTAAGCATTAGCCAATTATGTGACCTTGGTTATGAAGTCATTTTTAGAAAATTATATTGTTTAGTTATTTGTGAAAAATCTGGTGAAATCTTGTTTGAAGCCAAAAGATGTAATAATGTGTATGGAATGACTCTTTAGGATTTAAAGGATCAAAAAGTAACATGTTTTACCTCTCTTGAATCTGAAAAATGGTTATGGCATAAGAAGTTAGGTCATGCAAGCATGTACCAAATTTCTAAACTTGTTAAGAAAAACTTGGTGAGAGGAATTCCCAACATTAAATTTGATAAGGATATTACTTGTGATGCTTGTCAACTAGGCAAACAAGTAAAATCCTCTTTTAAACCTAAAGATGCAATTTCCACCAAAAGGCCACTAGAAATGTTGCATATTGATCTTTTTGGTCCAACAAGAACTCAAAGTTTAGGAGGTAAACACCATGGTTTGGTAGTGGTGGACGACTACCCTAGATTTGGTTGGGTTCTCTTCCTAGCTCATAAGAATGATGCTTTTCTTGCTTTTTCCACTCTTTGCAAAAAGATTCAAAATGAAAAGGATTTGAAAATAGCCCATTTGAGAAGTGATCACGGAAAAGAATTTGAAAATTGTGATTTTGAAAAATTTTGTGATGATTTTAGCACTGCCCATAACTTTTCATGTCCTAGAACTCCTCAACAAAATGGGGTAGTTGAAAGGAGGAATAGAAGCATTCAAGAAATGACTAGGGCTATGCTTTGTGAAAATAATGTTCCGAAATTTTTGTGAGCTGAAGCTGTAAATACAGCTTGTTATATTTTGAATAGGACTATCATTAGAAAAGGGTTAAAGAAAACTCCTTATGAGCTATGGAAAAGAACTCCTCCTAATCTTAAATATTTCTACATATTTGGATGCAAGTGTTTTGTGCTTAACAATAAAGAAAATCTTGGAAAATTTGATCTAAAATCCTATGAGGGAATGTTTGTTGGATACTCCACCGCTAGCAAGGCTTATAGAATTTACCTCAAAGAACATAGAACCATAGAGGAATCCATACACGTGTCTTTTTGTGATACTAATTCAATTTCCAGTGTCGTGGTAGAAGATGATTTAGGTTATGAAGATTTTGTCAATCAGGAAGTCAGTGACGAAAACCCAAAATCTATCCCAAGTGAAGAACCTGTATGCCCGTCCAGATTTGTCTCATCGGGATGGAGGAGACATTTCAGTTTTGTCTCCTGAACCAGTAAGAGAATCCAGAAATGAACTATCTGCTGAAGCTCATCAAGGCAAAACTTACCTAGAAAGCCAAGAGAATGGAAGTCTATGAAGGGTTATCCTCATGATTTTATCATTGGTGAACCTTCCCAAGGCGTAACCACAAGATCCTCAACCAAGAAGCAAGCCGAACAAAGCAATGTTGCTTTCTTGTCACAAATGGAGCCTTTCAATGTAAAGCAAGTTCTTGAAGACCCCTCTTGGGTCAAACCCATGGAAGAAGAGCTAGCTCAATTTGACAAGAATGAGGTTTGGACACTTGTACCGAATTCAAAAGGTAAGAAGGTAACCGGTACAAAGTGGATCTTTAAAAAAAATTGGGTGAGGATGGTAGTGTTGTTCGTAACAAGGCTAGATTAGTGGCCCAATGTTACGATCAAGAAGAAGGCATTGATTTCGATGAGTCTTTTGCTCCGGTATTGCTGGAAGAAATTAGGTTGCTTCTTGCCTATGCTGCCCATAAGTGTTTTAGAATGTTCCAAATGGATGTTAAATGTGCTTTCCTTAATGGCTTTATAGAGAGAGAAGTATTTGTGGCACAACCCCCCGCTTTTGAAAATAAAGAATTTCAAATCATGTTTTCAAACTTTCAAAGGCTCTTTATGGCCATAGGCAAGCTCCAAGAGCTTGGTATGAAAGGCTTAGTGCCTTCTTATTGGAAAATCACTTTCAAAGGGGTACCATCGATACAACCTTATTTATTAAAGTATCTAATGATGATATTCTTCTTGTTCAAGTTTATGTGGATGATATAGTGTTTGGATCGGCCAATGAATCCTTGTGTGAAGAGTTTGGAAAACTCATGACTAGTGAGTTTGAAATGAGTTTAATGGGAGAACTAACATTTTTTCTTGGTTTCTAAATTAAACAAACTCCTAGTTGTATTTTTATTCACCAAGGAAAATATGCAAAAGAATTAATCAAGAAATTTGGTCTAGAAAATTCCAAACCTATGGGAACACCTATGCATCCGAATACTAAACTTGAAAAGGAGGAAAATGGCAAAGATGTGGATGAAACATGGTATAGAGGAATGATTGGCTCACTTATGTATCTTACTTCCTCTAGGCCGGATAATGTCCAAAGTGTGGGTGTATGTTCACGGTTTCAATCTCACCCAAAAGAATCCCATCTTTTGGCCATCAAAAGGATCATTAGATACATTAAGGGAACATGTGATTATGGCTTATGGTATCCTAAATCTGATGACTTTTGTGCAGTAGGGTTTTGTGATGCAGATTATGCGGGAGATCGAATGGATAGAAGGAGCACATCTGGAATGTGTTGCTTCCTTGGAAGCTCACTAAACATGTGGTCAAGCAAGAAACAAGCCACGATTGCTCTATCCACGGCTGAAGCTGAATATATATCTGCCTCTACTTGTTGTTCTCAATTAATTTGGTTAAAAACTCAGTTAGAAGATTATAAATTGAAAATCAATAGCATACATTTATTTTGTGATAATATGAGTGCAATAAACATTTAAAAAAATCCTGTTTTGCACTCTAGAACCAAGCACATTGAAATGAGATATCACTTTATTAGAGAACATGTGCAAAAGGGAACTATTGATATTCAATTTGTAAAATCTGAGGAACAACTTGCTGACATTTTCACTAAACCGATGTGTGACGATAGGTTTTATTCATTGAAGACAGTTTGGGGTTGATAGAATTAAGTTTTGTTGATAAATGGTGATTTTATTGATTCTATTTGTTTTTGTCTCGAAGGAAGCAGGGAGTCAAAACTGGGCAAGTAATGAACTCTTCAAAGGAAGACTTGTATAAAGCCCAAAAAATTTGTGGATTAAAGATGAAGAATTTGTGCCCTATTGCCCAACATGCTGTAACCAGCTATTGGGCCTATATAAGACAAACTTTGTTCACATGATATGGGCTCATTATCTTTAAATCATAAAACTCTTTTATTTTTTAAATTAATTTTTCAACATGCCATCACTTTAGTTCATTTCAAGTCATGTCAGTTTTAATTTGTTGTCATTCCTCATGACTCGTATTTTCGGTTTTCAAATTTTTTTAAAAAAATTCAAATTAATTTTTGAAAACCGTTTCCATTAATGATTTTGCTTTAAAAGAGAAGGTTTTGTTCCTAGCATTAATGACAGTTCTTTCACTTCTAAAAAGCGGATCAAATCTGAGGGTAGCTGTTTATGACACCTTTGTTCTTTATGCTGTTTTGAACTCCATTCTCATATCTTTAGCTTACTTTATGATTCATCATATGCGGGACTGTGTGAAAAGTGATAAAAGGAGTAACTTGCCATATGGTATGTTTTTTTATACTTGCTGGATTGAGCATTTTAATGTTGATTTGAGTAATAAGCGTGTTGAGAATAAAGTGTCCACAATCAAAGGTGGTGGTGTACCGCAACATGCTAAAGGTAAAGATGTTCTCTTGGAGTTTGCTGCCATATCCAAGCAAATGGTAAAATCCAACAAAGAAGCAAGAAAGCTTGCATTGCAAAATGATATGCTTGGCTTAAGTCTTATGAAAGGATAAACTTGCTCTTAAAGCATTTGGATTCGGTTGATGAGGACATGGCTCCTTTCGTGAAAGAAGATGATGTTCTAGAATCTAATGAAGGAAATTCTAATGCCTAAGTTTGCTCCCTGTTGCTACTGCTGCTGAATGCTCTGTTATTTTGCTCTCTGTGTATTTGACTCAGTGGAACTATTTTCATTTGTTTTGGATGACTGTACAAAACTTAACTTTGTTGCTGTTTTGTTTTATGCTTGAATGATTATGGACTGCATTGCTTTTTTCTCCATTTTTTGCAGGGTCCCTCCTTGATGACAAAAGGGAGAGAAGAGAAAAATGGCTGAATTGAAACTGTTATGTTTCATTGATTTGTTGCCCTGTTTTGCTCTGTTTTATGCTCTGATCTGGCTCTGCTTTGAGCACTTTATGTTATTGGATTAATTTCGACTTGAGCTTTGATTGTCATTGATAAATTTATTTGTTCAAATGTATGTGTGCTTACTGGACTATGGAATTTTATCTAAGGTGTTGGTTGTTTGAATATTTCTTTGAAATTAGGATTCTACCAAATCATCAAGGGAGTTTTCTAATCCGAATCCTTTTCAATTCAGCTTTAATAATGTTTGTCATCAAACGGGAGATTATAGAGTTTGGAAAACTTATATTTAATTAAATGATGATCAAACATTATTAAAATGTAAATTAGGAAATTATTAAAATTAAGTGTATTATTTAATGCTTCCAATGGTTTGTTTGATAGTGTGGAGGAGGAAGAAATTAATTTCCTATTGGGCCAAAAGGATAGAGCAGCCCACTTTGGTCAAAGAATCATTTTATCTTTTTGCAAAATTAATTCAAACATAAAGTGGCTGAATTTTGAGATAGTTAAGCCCAAATCAGAAGCCCATAAACCAAAGTTGATAAATCAAAGAATGGAGCCCAAGGATCTCAAGCATGCCTCATTGCTCCATACTTTGGTTATTGGAATCCAAATTTTAATTAAAAGCATGCTTTCCACAGATACTATTCTCTATGGGTGATGGAATTCAAATTTGATTAAATGAATTTAATGCATGCATTGGTAACAGGAAAGAGAAAATACAATTGATTTGATGGCATTTAATTTCCACACATTATAAGCCATGGAAAAGGGAAGTAGATAATTAACTCATTTTAATTTCCTTCTTTACTTCCAGTAAAAGCTTTTCTCTCTTCTCTCTCTACTTTTCGGTCACATCCATTAGGAAAGAAGATGGAAAAAAGAACAAGCTATAAGAAGAAGGAAGAAGAAGCTAAGCACAAGCAAGAGGCCAAGGTGATGATGCCTCTTGCAAAATGGAGATCTACAGTATGGTGTGGCTGAGATCTTTGCCACTAATGGTAAGATGTGGTGAATATCTCAACCTCTCCATACCCAAAAATGGAAGAAATCCATTTCGGTCAGAGAAGAAGATCCCTGGGGTATGGCTCGTCTCTAATTTTCTTCATCCATCACAGGAGGTAGCTATTGTAGCTACGTGGGGAAGATGCAAAAGATAAAGCATATGGTGCTACCAAGGATCAAGGATTCATCAAGGGTCAGAAATCCTTCTTGGGAACAGAGTCAAGATGGAAGGCTCAGATTGATGAAGCTTGAAGTGATGGGATGAGAAAGAGGTAATTGCATGTTGGTTTTTGCATTCGGTTCCCTCTCTCTTCTCACTCTGTCTGAACCGGTTTGTTATTGAAGAAGAAAAAGTTGGCTCGGCTAGACCGGTTTCAACCTTGGAGGCTTCTCCTTGTATAATAACGGTGAACAGTCAAGGCTTGAAGCAAGGAGAAAAGAGTGAAAGCACAGAGTTCTCTCTCTTCTCTCTCTTGTGATAGAGACTAGATGTAGGCTACATTGCAGTTAGCAGCTGAACCAGGATACTTCTTGGTGTGATTCTCTCTTTCTCTTCTACTCCATTACTGTTTTTGTTGCATAGAGACAAAATTGAAAAATATCTCTTCACCGGTTACGAGACAAAAAGAAAATGTCTCTTGACTAGTGACGAGACAAAAAGCAAAAATATCTCCTCAAAGCATTCTAAAAGGCAGAAAGTGACACTCAGCAAAAAGGGGGTAAGATTGAACCCCCCTTCTCTTAGCCACTGATAATCATCAGGAGCATATTGAGCTAATTCATGATAGCACAGGAAAGAAGTTCACAGTGAGGGGCGGGATTTTAGCCCCTATGACCCTCTTCCTTAGAGGAGTAGACCATCAAGCTAGTGACGTTAAGGAAGCACTTTTTGGAAGGCAACCTAACCATGAGTATCCTTTATCTTTATTTCAGTTAATTTTCATTTTTTATTGAGTTAAATTTTTCAGAGTTTCTTATAGTTTTTTTGGTTTAATCTTGTTTGTATCATACACAGTGCTTAGAACAGGGACATAAGACTTCAGAATGAAGAACAAAACACCCTGGAGTACATTTACTCAAAAGGCTTGGGCGCTAAATGCTAGGGAGTGCGTTTAGCGCCAAAAAGGGGGCATGGAGGCTAGCGTTAAATGCCAGGTGGGCGTTTAACACCCAGCTAGGGTATAATTTTGGAGTGTTTGCACCCCATCCAAGGCGCTAAATGCCAGCTAGACGTTTAGCGCCACCTATCTTCCAAAAATAAAAACAAAAAACAAAAAAGGTGTTCCATTGCTGGTGTTAAACGCTAGGACTGGCGTTTTGTGCCCAGTATGCTAGTTTCGGAGATGAAGGAGGGATTTAACCCAAGGATAAAAATCCAACCCCACCAACTTTGACCAATAACCCCTTCTCTCTCCCCCTTACCCACTTTTCCATTTATCTTTCAACTCGCCCCCACTTCACCCAATCACCACTCTTCTTTCCCATCAATCTCTCTTCCCCATTAACCAATTTCAAATTCCATTTTCCTCCCACCCTTACCCCCATAACAGAACCCTATCCCCACCCACTTCTACAAATACCCACCTCTTCACCTCTTCTCCCTATATAACCATCTACTGCCTTCCATTTTACTATCTCCATCTTTTCATTCAGTATCTTCTTCCACTCTTCCTCTTCCCACATAACCATGATCACCCCCTCCTTCCACTCTCTTTTTCTTTTCGCTTTTCTATTACCACATTGCTTTCTATTCTTCTTTCTCTTTTATTTTCCCTTTCGCTTTTCTCGGGGACGAGCAAAACCTTTAAGTTTGGTAGGCGCTCCACTTTTTCTTCATTTTACTATCCCTATGGCACCTAAAATTGGTGAATTCTCCTCAGGAAAGAGGAAAGAGAATGCCACTGCCTCCAGTCCTTATGACTTCACTCGGTTCTTTTTCAAGACCTACAAGGATCACTTCCATAAGATAGTGAGCAAAAAGAAAGTGATTCCGAAGGCCCACTTCGATCTGAAGTAGGATGAGTATCTGGAGATCCAGTACCAGATTCTGAGACAGGGTGGGGAATTTCTTACTAACACCATGAACGACGTGGGTTTGCCTATGGTTAGGGAGTTCTACGCTAACGCTTGGGTGACGCACAATCATCCACAAGGCGTGAACCCGGACATGAACAATTAGCGCACCATGGTCCGAGGATTGATTACGGAGTTCAGTCCCGAGAGTGTGATGGAAGCATTACACCTGCCACCATCCAGAGAGGACCCTCATTCATACACTCAGAAGGTCAACACTGACCAAAGAATGGACCAAATCCTTGCTGATATTTGCCTCCCCGGAGCATAGTGGAGGAGCAATGCCAAAGGTCCGCCGTACTAGCTGGGTAGGCATGACCTAAAGCTGGTTGCTAGAGGATGGTTGGAGTTCATTCAATACTCCATCATCCCCACAAATAATCGGTCCGAGGTTACTATGGAATGAGCAGTGATGATTCATTTCATCATGCTCAGTAATGAGGTGGAGGTGCATTAGGTGATTCCTCTGGAGCTCTGCTACAAAGCGGTAAAGGTTTCCACCTCTACTAGATTAGCTTTCCCTCATCACATCTTCTGTATGTGTGAGGCAGCCTGAGTTTGTATTGATGGAAATACCCCTATTGAGGTCGATAGGCCTATCACTAGGAGGGGTATGGAGTATGCTAGAAAGCACGGGCATGTACCACCACAGGAGCCAGTTCCACTGCCTTATTAGGAGCTTTCGGAGATGCCTCGAGGATTATATTTCTCTCCCCGTGACTACTGGGACCAGTTGACCACATCCATAGTGAAGCTGATATCATCTATTAATCAGCTGAGGATTGAGCATCAAGACCACTCCGTCCTCCTCCACCAGCTGGTGGAGGAGCAACGGAGGCAAGTGAGCAACATAGATGAGCTGAAGTGCCAGATAGGATTCCCATGACGGAGCAGCAGCCGCCATGACTGAGGTGGTTGAGTTTCTTTATCTGCTGTTTTCTTTATTTTTCTGTTCCTCGGTATTTTATCTTATTTCCTATTTTTGGTTTGAAGCTTCTTCATGATCACTAGGAGTAGTTTATTACTTCTAGTTTAGTTATTTATTTTTTTATTATTCTATGTTTATTTTAAATGATGTCCCATGTATTGCTTACCAAGCTTGAAAAATCAAAAGAAAAAGAAAAGAAATAGTAAAATACATTAGACTTGAGTACATATTTTGAGGTTTTCTAAATATTTTGATGTGGTGGCATTATCTTTAATTTCTGAATGTATGAATAAGCAGTGCATATTTGATTTTGAAGTTAAGAATGTTGGTTCTTGAGGCATAGGAACTTAGAAAAGCATTGTGGATGTTTTACTTAAGTAAGACATTGATCGTTGAAGCAAAACAATCAGCAAAAAGAAAATCAAATAAAAAGAAAGGTCCAAGGCTCTGAGCATAAATGGTTAGGAGGGTCAAAATTGATCTAAATCTCAAAAGTGTTATTTCCCTAACCATATGCTTGTGGTGTGGAATGTGTCAGACAACCCTTGAGACAGAACACTAAGTGTTGTGACCAAATAAAATCACAGAGTATGCCAAAGGCTCCGAGCACCACTGACTAAGAGAAACTAAAAGAAAAATTAGAACTCAAAGAGTTCCTCAATTAAATGCTTGTGGTGTTTTTGTATCAAGTTAAGCTTAAGAACAAAGCACTTAGAGTCACGGTTAGGCTGAAAGTGCAAAGCACCAAAAGAAAAGAAAAGAAAAAGCTGTGTTCAAGGATCAATTATAGCCTAAAGAAAGAGAATCTATAATATCATCCAGGTTCTAGTGCTGAGAGACATTAATATTTCTAAGCTTCAAAGGATAGTGAAATGCCAAGTCTGTTCAGAGTTAGAGTATCTTTAGCCCCACTCAGTACGTAGACATGAGCTTAAAGAAACACCCAAGTCTTGAGCATTTTTCTCTTCTTTTCTCAGCCTGAAATTGTTTTAGTTGCTTGAGGACAAGCAACAGTTTAAGTTTGGTGTTGTGATATGTGAGCATCTTGCACCTTTTTTTCCTGTGTTTTCTAGTTATTTTTAGTTATAATTTATTAAGTTTTATTATGTTTTAGTACAAAAATCTTCTTTGGATGCTACTTTGAGTTGTTTTAGTGTTTTCATCAAGTGAAATTCGGAACAATTTGGCAGAGTTTTGAGTAAAAAAGAGAAGAGTTGGAGCTACCCCTTTGGGCATTAAACCCCAAGGTTGCATTTAGCACTAGCAAGCCCAACAAAAAGCAACGTTTTTACCCCTTTATCTGAGCTAAACGCCCATCTAGCATTTAGCGCTAGGCAAGCTAACCCGAATCCACCCTCATGGAGCATCTCTTGTTGGATTTAGCTTTTATTACTTATCTTATCTTTTATTTTTGTAAATTTTATTTACAAATAATATCTTTTAGTTTTTGGATTTAATATTTTATTTTATTTTCAAATCAAATTAGTTTAGACATAAAAGGAAAAAGATTCACCCTTTAGAGGGCACCGGATCTTTTCTCTTCTACACTTTTCAGAACCCTTGTTTTCTCTGTAAGTCATGAGCCATTTAGCCTCTTAGGTTAAGGTTAGGAGCTCTGTTTATTTATGGATTAACACAATCATTTTTGTATTTTAATTAATGTACTGATTCATTTTCAAGGATTACTTTTATTCTTAATTTTATGAATCTGGGTGGAACGGGAGTATGACCCTTAATCTAGAAGCGTTCTTGACACCCTCGGGAGAGGTCTCTCACCTGGACACAGCTTGAAAGTAAATTCCTCCTAAATTTCTAATTACTTGAACTAATCTGGATATGTGATATATAATCCATTTAGCTTTGGGTAATTAGGGTTTTTGTAGCCATAAACTAGATTTGAACTTAACCCTCTAATCAGAATTGAGTGACCAAGGGATTGGCAGTTAATGAAAATTAGAGGAGACTAAATCACTAAGGAATTAGGGTTTAGTCAATTACAGTTTGCCATGAAATGAATCTTGCATGATTAAAATAGTTGGTAAGAAAACTTAATCCGAAAAAGTAAACATCTCTGATACCTTAACTATTTTCTCTCACTGTTTTCACACCAAACTCATTATTTGCTTTCTTTACTCGTTATTCATCATTTAATGCTTTTGAAACCCATAAAACCCACTTTCCATTCGCTTGACTAAGCCAATCAGTTGACCATTATTTCTCATTTTTCAGTCTTCATGGGATCGACCCTCACTCACCTGAGGTATTGATGAGCGGATAATTTATACGTTTTTTGGCATTGTTTTTAGTATGTTTTTAGTATATTTCAGTTAGTTTTCATTATATTTTTATTAATTTTTATTTAAAATTCACTTTTCTGGACTTTACTATGAGTTTGTGTGTTTTTCTGTGATTTCAGGTATTTTCTGGCTGAAATTGAGGGACCTGCGCAAAAATCCGATTCAGAGGCTGAAAAAGGACTGCAGATGCTGTTGGATTTTGACCTCCCTGCACTCGAAGTGGATTTTCTGGAGCTACAGAAGCCCAATTGGCGCGCTCTCAATTGTGTTGGAAAGTAGACATCCTGGATTGAATGACTGTGATGAGCTTCAAACTCGCGATTGTGGGGTGTTAGTGACAGACGCAAAAGAATCACTGGATACTATTCCGACATGATCAAGAACCGACAGATGAATAGCCATGCTGTGACAGAGCGCGTTGAACATTTTCACTGAGAGGACGGGACTGTAGCCATTGACAACGGTGATGCCTAACATACAGCTTGCCATGGAAAGGAGTAAGAAGGATTGGATGAAGACAGTAGGAAAGCAGAGAAATGGAAGGGACAAAGCATCTCCATACGCTTATCTGAAATTCTCACCAATGAATTACATAAGTATCTCTATCTTTATTTATGTTTTATTTATCTTTTAATCATTAATCCTCCATAACCATTTGAATCCGCCTGACTGAGATTTACAAGATGACCATAGCTTGCTTCTTACCAACCATCTCCGTGGGATCGACCCTTACTCGCGTAAGGTTTATTACTTGGACGACCCAATGCACTTGCTGGTTAGTTGTGCGAAGTTGTGATAAAGAGTTGAGATTGCAATTGAGCATACCATGTTGATGGTGCCATTGATGATCACAATTTCGTGCACCAAGTTTTTGGCGCCGTTGCCGGGGATTGTTTGAGTTTAAACAACTGACGGTTCATCTTGTTGCTTAGATTAGGTATTTTTTTTTCAGAATTTTTAAGAATGAATTCTAGAGTTTAAAGGGGATGTCCTTATCATCACCAAAGCTGATTGATTCTCATCAATTTAGCTCTTGAATGTAATGTTCTGTTGAAGCTTAGCTAGCCATGTCAAATCTTTTTAGACTAAAGCTTTAGACTAACATTGCATGATTCCTGGAATTCTTATTAAAAATTTTGAATCTCTTTATTTTCTCTTCCATATAATTTTCGAAAAATCCAAAAAATTTTAAAATCATAAAAACCAAAAATATTTTATGTTTCTTGTTGAGTCTAGTGTCTCATTTTAAGTTTGGTGTCAATTGCATGTTTTTATTCTTCTTGCATTTTTTTTCGAATTCAATCATGTGTCTTCATTAATCTTCAAGTTGTTCTTGATGATTTCCTTGCTCTGATCTTTAAATTCTCTTGTCTTGAGTGTTTTGTTGTTTCTCATATGCATTCTCAATTTGTTAGTGTTAGTAGTATACAAACTTCTAAGTTTGGTGTCTTGCATGCATTGTTTATTTGATTTTAGTTGCATTTGGATTATTCCCCATCATTAAAAATTCAAAAAATTTTATTTGTGTCTTTTCAAGTCAATAATACAGAGAATTGAAGATTCAGAACATACAGCAGAGGAATTACACAGAAAAAGCTGGGCGTTCAAAACGCCCAGTGAGGAAGGAAAACTGGCGTTTAAACGCCAGCCAGGGTACCTGGCTGGGCGTTTTATGCCCAAAAGGGTAGAGTTTTGGGCGTTAAACGCCAGAATGGATACCATTCTGGGCGTTTAACGCTAGGATGGCACAAGGGGGAAGATTTTGTTTTTAATACAAATTTTTTCAAGTTTTCATAATTTTTCAAAATCAAATCTTTTCCAAATCATATCTTTTCAATCATATCTTTTCAAAATCAATTTCTTTCCATTTTCAAAAATACTTGCTAACAATTAATGATTTGATTCAA
>NC_029777.3:59982412-60004429 GCF_000817695.3 Arachis duranensis
GTTTTTCAATCATATCTTTTCAATCATATCTTTTTAAAACCATAACTTTTCAATCATATCTTCTTAATCACATCTTTTTTAAAATAGTTTTCAATCATATCTTTTTGCTTTCTAATTTCAAAATCTTTTTTTTAAATTTCACTTAATTTCCTTCCCAATCTTAGTTTTCGAAAATCTATTACCATTTTTCAAAATTTCTTTTAATTAATTCACTTTAATTTTCGAAAATTTCTTTCCCTCTTCTCACATCCTTCTATTTATGGACTAACATGTACAATTCGAACTCTATCTTTCTAAGTTCAAATTCTTCTACCTCTTCCTTCTACTTTTCTTTTCCTCTGACACCTCAAGGAATCTCTATACTGTGATATCTATTCTTCTTTTCCTCTGACACATCAAGGAATCTCTATACTGTGACATAGAGAACTCCATATTTTCTTGTTTTCTTCTCTTTCATATGAGCAGGAGAAAAGATAAAGGCATTCTTGTTGAAGCTGACCCTGAACCTGAAAGGACCTTGAAGCAAAATCTAAGAGAAGCTAAAGCACAATTCTCTGTAGAGGACCTAACAGAAATCTTCAAAGAAGAAGACATGACAGCCGAAAACAACAACAATGCAAACAATGCAAGGAAGGTGCTGGGTGACTTTACTGCACCTACTCCCGACTTCTATGGGAGAAGCATCTCTATCCCTGCCATTGGAGAAAACAGCTTTGATCTCTATCCCTGCCATTGGAGCAAACAACTTTGAGCTTAAGCCTCAATTAGTTTCTCTAATGCAACAGAATTGCAAGTTCCATGGACTTCCATTGGAAGATCCTCTTCAGTTTTTAGCTGAATTCTTGCAAATCTGTGACACTGTCAAGACTAATGGGGTTGACCCTGAGGTCTACAGACTTATGCTATTCTCCTTTTGCTATTGAGACAGAGCTAGGATTTGGTTGGACTCACAACCTAAAGAAAGCCTGAACTCTTGGGAAAAGCTAGTCAATGCCTTCTTGGCAAAGTTCTTTCCACCTCAAAAATTGAGTAAGCTTAGAGTGGAAGTGACTCAGCAAGTCAATATAATTTCTCAAAGTCTGTCTGGAATGCAAGCTGCACCAGGCAGTACTAGGGACACTTCATCTGAAGAAGAAGCTTATGATCCTGAGAACCCATCAATGGAAGAGGTGAATTACATGGGAGAACCCTATGGAAACACCTAAAATCCTTCATGGAGAAATCATCCAAATCTCTCATGGAAGGATCAACAGAGACCTCAACAAGGTTTCAACAACAATAATGGTGGAAAAAACAGGTTTAACAATGGCAAGCCTTTTCCACCATCTTCTCAGCAACAGACAGAGCATTCTAAGCAGAGCCACTCTGACTTAGCAACCATGGTCTCTGATCTAATCAAAACCACTCAAAGTTTCATGACTGAAACAAGGTCCTCCATTAGAAACTTGGAGGCACAAGTGGGTCAGCTGAGCAAGAAAGTCACTGAACTCCCTCCTAGCACTCTTCCAAGCAATACAGAAGAGAATCCAAAAGGAGAGTGTAAGGCCATCAAAATGGCCGAATTTGGAGAGGAGAAAGAGGCAGTGAGTGCCACTGAGGAAGACCTCAATGGACGTCTACTGGCCTCCAAGAGTTCCCTAATGTGGAACCATGGGAATCTGAGGCTCACACTAAGACCATAGAGATTCCATTGGATTTACTTCTGCCATTCATGAGCTCTGATGAGTATTCTTCCTCTGAAGAGGACGAAGATATCACTGAAGAGAAAGTTGCTAAGTACCTTGGAGCAATCATAAAGCAAAATGTCAAGTTATTTGGTAATGAGACTTGGGAGGATGAACCCCCTTTGCTCACCAAAGAACTGGATGACTTGACTAGGCAGAGATTACCTCAAAAGAGACAGGACCCTGGAAAGTTCTCAATACCTTGTGCCATAGGCACCATGACCTTCAAGAAGGCCTTGTGTGACCTAGGGTCAAGCATAAACCTTATGCCTCTCTCTGTAATAGAGAAGCTAGGGATTTTTGAGGTACAAGCTGCAAGAATCTCACTAGAGATGGCAGACAATTCAAGAAAATAGGCTTATGGACTTGTAGAGGATGTTCTGGTAAAGATTGAAGACCATTACATCCCTACTAATTTCATAGTCCTAGAGACTGGGAAGTGCATGGATGAATCCATCATCCTTGGCAGACCCTTCCTAGCCACAGCAAAGGCTGTGATTGATGTTGTAGAGGAGAATTGATCATTCAAGTGAATGAAGAATCCTTTATGTTTAAAGCTCAAGGATGTCCCTCTGTAACCATGGAGAGGAAGCATGAAGAGCTTCTCTCAAAACAGAGTCAAACAGAGCCCCCACAGTCAAACTCTAAGTTTGGTTTTGGGAGGCCACAACCAAATTCTAAGTTTGGTGTTGAACCCCCACATTCAAACTCTAAGTTTGATGTTGGGAGGTTCCAACATTGCTCTAAACATCTGTGAGGCTCCCTAAGAGCCCACTATCAAGCTACTGACATTAAAGAAGCGCTTGTTGGGAGGCAACCCAATGCTATATTTATCTATTTCCCTTTGTTATTTTATGTCTTTTATAGGTTGATGATCATGGGAAGTCATAAAATCAATTGAAAAAGTAAAAACAGAATGAAAAACAGAAAGAAAAATAGCACACATTGGAGGAAAATTTGCTGGCATTTAAACGCCAGTGAAGATAGCAAAATGGGCGTTTAACGCCCAGTCTGGCACCATTCTGGGCGTTTAACGCCAGAAAGGGGCACCAGACTGGCGTTTAACGCCAGGAATGGGCAAGAAGCTGGCGTTAAATGCCAGAAATGGGCACCAGCCCGGTGTTTAACGCCAGGATTGGCAGAAGGAGCATTTTTTTCTCGCCACTTGGTGCAAGGATGAATTATCCTTGACACCTCAGGATCTGTAGACCCCACAAGATCTCCACCTACCCCACCACTCTCTCTATTCTTCACCCATTCACCAATCACCTCAATACCTCTTCCCCAAAAACCCCTCACCTATCAAATCCCACCGTTCTCTTCACCACTCAAATCCATCTTTCATAAAACCCCACCTACCTCACTATCCAAATTCAAACCACTTTCCCTCCTAAACCCACCCATAATGGCCGAAACCTACCCCTCTCTCCACCCCTATATAAACCCTTCTTCACTCCTTCATTTTCACACAACCTAAACACTACTTCTCCCCCTTGGCCGAACCACAAAGGCCCCTCCATCTCATCTTTTTCTTCTTCTTCTACTATCTTCTTTCTTCTTTTGCTCGAGGACGAGCAAACCTTCTAAGTTTGGTGTGGTAAAAGTATTGCTTTTTGTTTTTCCATAACCATTTATGGCATCTAAGGCCAGAGAAACCTCTAGAAAGAGAAAAGGAAAGGCAAAAGCTTCCACCTCCGAGTCATGGGAGATGGAGAGATTCATCTCAAGGGTGCATCAAGACCACTTCTATGAAGTTGTGGCCATGAAGAAGGTGATCCCCGAGGTCCCTTTCAAACTCAAAAAGAGTGTATATCCGGAGATCCGACATGAGATCCGAAGAAGAGGTTGGGAAGTTCTTACGAACCCCATTCAACAAGTCGGAATCTTAATGGTTCAAGAGCTCTATGCCAATGCATGAATCACCAAGAACCATGATCAAAGTGTGAACTCGGACCCAAAGAATTGGCTTACAATGGTTCGGGGGAAATGCTTAGATTTTAGTCCGGAAAATGTAAGGTTGGCATTCAACTTGCCCATGATGCAAGGAGATGAACACCCCTACAATAGAAGGGTCAACTTTGATCAAAGGTTAGACCAAGTCCTCATAGACATTTGTGAAGAGGGCGCTCAATGGAAGAGAGATTCAAGAGGGAAGCCGGTTCAACTGAGAAGGCATGACCTCAAGCCCGTTGCTAGGGGATGGTTGGAGTTTATCCAACGCTCAATCATTCCCACTAGCAACCGGTCCGAAGTTACTATAGACCGGGCTATCTTGATTCATAGAATCATGATTGGAGAGGAAGTAGAAGTTCATTAGGTTATATCCCAAGAACTTTATAAGGTGGTGGACAAGTCCTCTACCTTGGCAAGGTTAGCCTTCCCTCATCTCATTTGTCACCTCTGTAATTCAGTTGGAGTTAACATAGAGGGAGACATCCTCATTGATGAGGACAAGCCCATCTCTAAGAAAAGGATGGAGCAAACAAGAGATCCCACTCATCATGAAATCCCTGATATGCCTCAAGGGATGCACTTTCCTCCACAAAACTATTGGGAGCAAATCAACACCTCCCTAGGAGAATTGAGTTCCAATATAGGACAACTAAGGGTGGAGCACTAAAAACATTCCATTCTCCTCCATGAAATCAGAGAAGATCAAAGAATCATGAGAGAGGAGCAACAAAGGCAAGGAAGAGACATTGAGGAGCTCAAGCACTCCATAAGATCTTCAAGAGGAAGAACAAGCTGCCATCACTAAGGTGGACCCGTTCTTTAATCTCCTTGTTCTTTATTTTTTTGTTTTTCAAATTTTTTATGCTTATGTCTATCTATGTTTGTGTCTTATGATCATTAGTATCTTAGTGTCTATGCCTTAAAGTTATGAATGTCCTATGAATCCATCACCTTTCTTAAATGAAAAATGTTCTTAATTGGAAAAGAGAAGAATTGCATGAATTTTGAATTTTATAACAGTTTGATTATTTTGATGTGGTGGCAATACTTTGACTTCTGAATGTATGCTTGAACTGTGCATATGTCTTTTGAATTTGTTGTTCACGAATGTTAAAATTGTTGGCTCTTGAAAGAATGATGGAAAAGGAGAAATGTTACTGAGGATCTGAAAAATCATCAAATTGATTCTTGAAGCAAGAAAAAGCAGTGAAAAGCTTGCAGAAAAAAAAAAGAAAGTATGTGCGAAAAAAAAGAGATTAAGCAAGCAGAAAAAGCCAATAGCCCTAAAAACCAAAAGGCAAGGGTAAAAATAAAGTCGTGATCCAAGGCAAAAAGAGTGTGCTTAAGAACCCTGGACACCTCTAATTGGGGACTCTAGCAAAGCTGAGTCACAATCTGAAAAGGTTCACCCAGTTATGTGTTTGTGGCATGTATGTATCCGGTGGTAATACTGGAAGACAGAGTGTTTTGGGCCACAGCCAAGACTCATAAAGTAGCTGTGTTCAAGAATCATCATACTTAACTAGGAGAATCAATAACACTATCTGGATTCTGAGTTCCTATAGAAGCCAATCATTCTGAATTTCAAAGGATAGAGTGAGATGCCAAAACTGTTCAGAGGCAAAAAGCTAAAAGCCCCGCTCATCTAATTAATACTGATCTTCATAGATGTTTTTAGAATTAATTGCATATTCTCTTCTCTTTATCTTATTTGATTTTCAGTTGCTTGGGGACAAGCAACAATTTAAGTTTGGTATTGTGATGAGCGGATAATTTATACGCTTTTTGGCATTGTTTTTAGTATGTTTTTAGTATATTTCAGTTAGTTTTCATTATATTTTTATTATTTTTTATTTAAAATTCACTTTTATGGACTTTACTATGAGTTTGTGTATTTTTCTGTGATTTCAGGTATTTTCTGGCTGAAATTGAGGGACCTGAGCAAAAATCTGATTCAGAGGCTGAAAAAGAACTGCAGATGCTGTTGGATTCTGACCTCCCTACACTCGAAGTGGATTTTCTGGAGCTACAGAAACCCAATTGGGGCGCTCTCAATTGCGTTGAAAAGTAGACATCCTGGGCTTTTCAGAAATGTATAATAGTCCATACTTTGCTAGAGATTTGATGGCTCAAACCGGCGTTCCAAATCAGCTCAAGAATTCTGGCGTTTAACGCCGGAACTGGCACAAGAATGGGAGTTAAACGCCCAAACTGGCACAAAAGATGGCGTTTAACTCAAAGAAAAGTCTCTAAACATGAAAGCTTAAATGCTCAGCCCAAGCACACACCAAGTGGGCCCGGAAGTAGATTTTTATGTCATTTACTCATCTTTGTAAACCCTAAGCTACTAGTTCTCTATAAATAGGACCTTTTTGCTATTGTATTTTCATCTTTTGATCAATTTAGATCTTAGGATCATCTTTGGACGTCTAGTTCTTAGATCATGGGGGCTGGCCTCACGGCCATGCCTAGACGTTGTTCTTATGTATTTTCAACGGTGGAGTTTCTACACACCATAGATTAAGGTGTGGAGCTCTGCTGTACCTCGAGTATTAATGCAATTACTATTGTTCTTCTATTCAATTCAGCTTATTCTTGTTCTAAGATGCCACTTGTTCCTCAACTTGATGAATGTGATGATCCGTGACACTCATCATCATTCTCACTTATGAACGTGTGCCTGACAACCACCTCCGTTCTACCTTAGATTGAGTGGATATCTCTTAGATTCCTTAATCAGAATCTTCGTGGTATAAGCTAGAATTGATGGTGGCATTCTTGAGAATCCAGAAGGTCTAAACCTTGTCTGTGGTATTCTGAGTAGGATTCAAGGATTGAATGACTTTGACGAGCTTCAAACTCGCGATTGTGGGGCGTTAGTGACAGACGCAAAAGAATCACTGGATTCTATTAAGGGACAAAGCATCTCTATACGCTTATCTGAAATTCTCACCAATGAATTACATAAGTATATCTATCTTTATTTTATGTTTTATTTATCTTTTAATCATTAATCCTCCATAACCATTTGAATCCGCCTGACTGAGATTTACAAGATGACCATAGCTTGCTTCTTACCAACAATCTCCGTGGGATCGACCCTTACTCGCGTAAGGTTTATTACTTGGACGACCCAGTGCACTTGCTGGTTAGTTATGCGAAGTTGTGATAAAGAGTTGAGATTACAATTGAGCGTACCATGTTGATGGCACCATTGATGATCACAATTTCGTGCATCAGGTATTACTTGCACGACCCGGTGAACTTGGCGGTTCAGTTGTGGATATTCCGAAATTCCGCACTAATACTCCTCACTCTATTTTCTTTTTTTCTTTTCCCGGGAACGAGAAAAAGTTTTATGTTTGGTGTGGCCTCACCGCTTGTTCCTTGATTCTTATATATGGCACTAAAAAGAGAAGAGCCCTCTTCAAGAAAGAGAAAAAAGAAGGCCCCTCAGACCAGTCCGTTTGATGCCAGCCGGTTCAGTTCCAAAAAGCACAAAGAGCACTTCTTTGAGACCACTAGGAAGAAGAATGTTATTTCGGAATCGTGGTTTGATCTCAAGCCAGATGAGTATCCAAAAATTCAGGAGGAGATCCAAAGAAGAGGCTGAGGGATATTATGTGACCCGTAGACTGAAGTGGCCAGTTGAAAGTCCAGGAATTCTATGCCAATGCATGGGTAACATATAAGCACGTGTAGTGTGTCAATCCAAGTCCAAAGAACTACTGCACCATGATCAAAGGGACAATTCTAGATTTCAATCCGAGCAGTGTAAGGGAGGCATTCCAACCACTGCCTGCAAGGAATGATGACCACTCCTATTCTAAAAGGAAGAGTGGCAATTGGAGGCAAGACAAGATTTTTACAAACATATGCCTTCTAGGAGCCCAGTAGAGGCTGAATTCAAAAGGGCAGCCTTATCAGTTGGGGTGGCATGATCTAAAGCCAGTGGTCTGACATTGGTTGGTGTTTATTGATGACTTGCATCATCTATGTCTTTCTCTTATCTAAAAGGACCATAAAAGGAGTGAAATCTCATTCAACCAATGTAATTTCATGAACTAAATGATGAATATTATGGTACATTGCTTTGAAATGAGTTTTGTTGAATTTCAGGTGAAAAGAGCAACAATAGGAGAAGGAAGCAAGAAAGAGAAGCTAGGCATGTGAGTTGGGCGTGCCACTTGAAGAAAACACCAACAAATTGAGTGGGTGTGGCATGCTAGCTAAGGGGTGTAGCACGCCAGTTATCAATACCAGAGAATAGTCCATTAAGCTTACTATGGGCGTGGCACGCCAGAGGCAAGCGTGGCATGCTAACTATGCATTCCAGGGAGCATTCTTGAAGACTCACTATGGGCATGGCACGCCAGAGCCAGGCGTGGCACACCAACTGTATAATCCAAAGAGAGCAACATCTCCTAATCCCAATAAATTCTCCATATTCTTATCTTCTCTATTCTTTATAGCTTTTCTTTAATTTCTATTATTACCCATTCCCTATTTACAATTCAATCATTTATGTTCCAGCACTTTACATTCTGCTCACATACTTTCTGCACTTTATTGCTTTCCTTTACTTTTAAGTCATTTACATTTCTGCTATTTAGAATTCTGCACTCATCAATTTTTATTGATTAGCTTAACGAAAATCACTCATTAACTAAAGTTGCTCAATCAATCAATCTCTGTGGGATTCGACCTCATTCAAAGTGAGTTATTACTTGGCAATAATTTGGTGCGCTTGCCATAGAACAGATTCATTATATAGTGAGTGAAATCTGGTCATCATTTATCCAACGCTCCATTATTCAACAAGTAACCACTCTAAGGTTACCGTGGACCGGGCAGTGATGATCTACTGCATTATGCTCAGGAATGAGGTGGAGGTGGAGCTCACGATTCCACAAGAGATATATAGCATTGCCTCCAATGCGTCTGCACATGCTAAGCTGGCCTTCTACATCTCATCCACCACCTTTGTGATGCCACGAGAGTGCGCCTAGAGAACAACCTCCTCATCCCTATAGAGGGGCCGATCTCTTGGAGGACCATGGAGTATGCGTGAGAGTATGTACGGTCCCCTAGAGAAGAGCTAGCAGTAGAAGGAGAGCCAATTTCCCCTCCTTAGCAGGAGCAGCACATGATGCCTCAAGCATACTATTTTGCACCACAGGAGTATTGGCATCAGCTGACTTCCTCTATTGAGCAGCATTACTCAGCGTTTAGCACCACAAGCCTCGTTCTTCATGCCAGGATTCTGTAAAGCTGTTGCTAAACACCATGACTCGACTTTTAGCACCAAGTACCTCGTAAAGTGTACCATGGTTCTGTGAAAGTGGCGCTAAATGCCACTACTTGGCGTTTATTGCTAGGCATCCAGAAAGCTTAAAAATCAATTATGTTTGGTGGCACTAATCGCATCAACAGCTCTCTCAAAAAGCTCATTTTAGTTTCTAATTTAACTTTTAAATTAAAAAATATAATTTTTAGGGTTTAGAATTTAAATTTTTGAAAAATTAGGATTAGATATAAAAGGAGAAAAGATTCACCCCTTCGGACTCTCTTCTCAATTTCTTCCTCATTCCGCACTTTTACAATCTTTACTCAAGGTTTTTCTCTGAGCCATGAGCAACTAAACCTCCACTGTTAAGGTTAGGAGCTCTATTTATTTTAATGGATTAATACTATTGTCATTCTATTGTTAATCAATGCATTGATTTACATTCAAGGATTGATTTCATTCTTCATCCTAAGAATTAGAGTATATTGGAAGATAACTCTTTTTCTATTTGAATTTTGTTGAATCTTGGAAAAGTTATATCACTGGAATTACAGCTTGAAATCTATTTCTCACAACTCTCTAATTATCTGAATTTAACAAGATATGTGATATATAATTATCTCATCTTTTGGTACTTAGGGTTTGTGTGGCACATAAACTAAAATTAGACTTAACCTTCTAATTTAAATTGAGTGACAAAGAAATTAGCGGTTGATTCGGTTAGAAGAGATTAAATTACTAAGGAATTAGGATTTAATCAGCTAAGGTTTACTATGAATAGGATCTTTGCATGATTAAAGCAGTTGATAAAAATTGTTAATCCGAAAATCTAAACATCTCCAAAGCCTTAATTGTTTTCTCATCCTACTTTTACCAACCATTAACTGTTTACTTTCTTGCATCCTTTGATTTACTGTGTTAGACTATTTGAACTTGAAACCACTCAATTTAGCTTGTCTAACTAGCCTAATCACTCAACTATTGTTGCTTAGTCCATTAATCCTCATGGTATTGACACTCACTCACCTGACTTATTACTTGGAATGACCCGGTGCACTTGCTGGTTAGTTTGTGGTTGTAAAAATCTGCGCCAGCAAGCCATGCAACATAGATGGCGTAAAACATCCTGGAAAGGAGCAGGGAGGGCATGCCATGCCTTGGAAGAAGAATCAGAGGGCGTGCAACGCCATACATAGGGCTTGTAACACCCTGCACGCAAGTTGGAGATAGCGTGCCACGCATGGAAGCAGGCGTGTAACGCCATGAAGACAAGCAAGCCCCTAGGAGCAAATTCATAAATGCTGTCAATTCTGACCTCTTCATACTCAAGTGATCATAACATGAGCTAGAGAGGTCCAAATGAAGCATATGTCTGTAGCGGACGTTTAGTTTGGGCCACAAACAACCTTCACCTTTCAGCTCATAAAATCAGTAAAAATGGGCATGGCGTATAACACCCAAAATGGGCATGTAACGCCTTTGAAGTGTGCCTAGAGACTGCGTTACACACCTAGATAGCAAGTGGCATACCTTAACACTTAGTGCCACACCCAATAGCCCAAGTGTAATGCCCACGCACCCAGTTACATGCCAAAAGGCTGTGTTACATGCCCAAGCACCCAGTTACACGCCCGGAGACTCAATTATACACATCTAGACTTGAAGTGTAATGCTAAGGCTTCAATTTTACACATCCAAGATCCCAAATTACATGCCAAGCAAGCGCATTCTCCCCTAGAAGATGTAATTTTGATCATTGTATTGGAAGATTCTATTAGGATTTTATTTGATTTAGTTTTTGTTTAAGATTTGAATAATTATTATTAGTTATCTTATTCTTCATAAAAGATAATATTTAGTTTTGGAATTTGAATTTGAATTATTAGGTAAACCTAAGGTTAAAATAAGTGAACATTGTTCACAAGAAAGGTGATGCGGATTTTTGAATACCCACAAACTAACCGGTAAGTGCACCGGGTCGTCCAAGAAATACCTCAGGTATGTGAGGGTCGATCCCACGAGGACTGAGGAACTGAGCAACAATGGTCAGCTGATTGGCTTAGTCAGGTAGTCAGAATAGTTGATTTGGTGTGTTTCCAAATGCATTAAACAGTAGAACAAGAATAAAGGAAGCAAATAATGGGTTTAGTGTGAAAACAGTGAGCGGAAACAGTTAAGGTACCAGAGATGTTTACTTTTTTTGGATTACCGATGAGAGACTTTTATGTTGGTAAAGAATTTCTCAATGAAATCTCATTGCAACTATAGTTCTAAATCAACAAACAATCTTCCTCAACAAAAAATTTGGTTGTCACAAGTAACAAACCCTAATAAAAATAATGACCGAAGTATTTAAACCTCGGGTCGTCTCCCTAGGAATTACAATGACATGTTTTATTATTGGCTATGAATTGTAAATAGCAAAAGAAATAAACTAACAACTAAGAAAGCTCTTGACAAGGAATGAGAACTAGAAGTCCTATCCTCATTATCATCATCAATTGTGACAAGAATTGTCTATTGCTCCCACTTAGGTAACCTCTAACTATGAAGAAAAGTCAAGTGGATATCAATTTGAGACCACAAGTCCTAGTCAGAGCATAGTCAAAGACAAGTTTTAGTGGCATTCAAGTTAACTAGCAACTTCCAATTATCAATCAACAAAAGAGTTTGATAACTCAAGAGTCTCCAATTACTTAACCCAAGCTAAGAGGAGAAAAATCTAACTCATAACTAAAAGAGATATTTAATCAAACACATGGAGGGCAATAAAAGGAAACATCATAATTTGCAAGAATTAAAGGAAGCTATAACTACAAAAGCAAGAAATCAACAATAGAAATTAAGGCAAACATTTAAAGACATGGAAATCATAAATTGCATTAAAAAGAAATAAAGATATACATAAGAGTTCATAAACTAAAAATTAACAAAATAAAGGAACTACAAGAAGATTCAAATTCTAGAACAAGTAAAGATAAAAGGAAAATTAAAACAAAAGAAGAAGTAGATCTAGATCTAAAAGGGAAATAAAACTAAGAATCCTAATCTAGAGAAAGGAGAGAACCTCTCTCTCTAGAATGCTACATCTCTCTCTAAAACTAAGATGTGTGAATGATCCCCCCCCTTTGACCCTTCTTCAATTCTGCATGTAATAGGCTCAGAAAATGGGTTGGCTTTGGGCCTGGGAAGCTCAGAAATCGCCCCTAGCGTTTTCACTTTAATGAGGTCACGTGCGAGTATCAACGCATACGCGTGGGTCACACGTATGCATCGCTGGGAAATTTTCCATCCACGCGTACGCGTCGCTATGCAACTTCATCTTCCACGCGTGCGCGTTTGTCACACGTGCGCATCGGCGTATGCACTTCAAATCCTTGTTTTTGCATGAATTCTCCACTTTGCATGCTTTTCTCTTCACTCCTTTGATCCATTCCTAGCCTTTTTCAACCTGAATTCACTAACAAACACATAAAGGCATCTAGTGGAATCAAAGATGGCTTAAAATTAGCAATTTAAAGGCCTAAAAAATATGTTTTCACTTTCATGCACAAATTGGGAGAAAATCATGAAACCATGCCATTTTATTGAATAAATGTGAAAAAATGCGATAAAATCAAAGCACAAGATAAACCATAAAATTGGGGTTTATCAAACCTCCCCACACTTAAACCAAGCATGTCCTCATGCTAGAATCAAGAAAGAAACAAAGGGTATCAACATTTATTCAATGTACATATATAAGCGCAAGGGCTAAAGGTATTAACAACCTTGTCAAACCACATTGAATTGAGTGATTAGAGATTTTTACAAACTTGCAAGAAAATTGACGATTCTAGGTGAAAACATGTAATTGAGCAATCGAACCCTCACCGGATGTGTATCTGCTCTAATCACTCGAGTGTATAGGGTTGATTCACTCAATTCTCCCCTAATCATGATTTCCAAGATTTGTTTTTCATTTAACAATCAACAATTACTTCATGCATACACACAATTATCATGAGGTCTTTCCACAAGGTTATAATGGGGCTAGGGTCAAGGTAGGATGCATAAGGTCAAGTGAGCTGGAAATTGAATCTTTGATTAACTTAAACTTTCCACCTAACCTATGACAACCTATACAATTTAAAAGCTAACCTAACTACCCATTCTTCACTTTTCACATACTCATGCATTCTCTTTTGACACAATCCATATGCATTGATTTTTATTGAGCTTCACTTTGGGGCGTTTTGTCCCCTTTTATTGCTTTCTTTTTTTCTTTTCTTTTTTCTATATTTTTTCTCTTTTTTTTCTTTATACATTTTCTTCTTTTGTTTTTCTCATATATTTTTTTTTCAAACTAAAATATATACAAGGATGTCAATGCATATGGTTTACACTTTTATCATGTTTTGAGAGAAGTCTACCTCCACAACACTTTCGAATTCACCGAGAGAAGGTTTTTCAAGTTCAAAGGATTCTTCACCACTAAGATTTGATGCTTGATCTTCATTGCCAAGGGAACTCAATTCTAGCTCTATCCCATCCAATTCTTCATATGGGATATGCCTTGGAGGTTGTGCACATTCCTCCTTAATATCAAATTCAATCTTCTTGGAGGGGTTTTCCTCAACTCTAGGTTCCCATGGCGTTTTCGCATCTCCTAAGTCTTTAACCATTTCTTCCTTTTCCTCAACAATCATAGCTTCCTCTAATTGTTCCAACACAAAGCAACATTCCTCATTATCCACCGGAATTTCCGATCTCTCCCTCATGCTATGTTCTTCATTAGATTCACCACATGTAGCCATAGGAGTTCCTTGGATGTCCAAACATTGGGAAGTGGTACACAGAATCGTGATTCTCACACTTCTCTTACAACTCCGCGGAGTTGACCAGCAAGTGCACTGGGTCATCCAAGTAATACCTTACGTGAGTAACGGTTGGTCCCACGGAGATTGTCGGCATGAAGCAAGCTATGGGATCTTGTAAATCTCAGTCAGGCAGATTCAAATGGTTATGAGATTTTGATGATTAAAAGAGAAATAAAACATAGATTAGGATAGAGATACTTATGCAATTCATTGGTGGGAATTTCAGATAAGCGTATGGAGATGCTTTGTTCCTCCTGAATCTCTGCTTTCCTACTGCCTTCATCCAGTCATGCGTACTCCTTTCCATGGCAAGCTGTATGGGTGGGGATCACCGTTGTCAATAGCTATCGTCCATCCTCTCAGTGAAAATGGTCCGGCTACGAGTTACGTAGGGCTAATCATCTGTCGGTTCTCGATCGTGTCGGAATAAGATCCATTGATCCTTTTGCACACTGTCACTGCGCCCAACAGTCGCGAGTTTGAAGCTCGACACCTTAATCTATGAGGAGTAGAAACTCCACTGTGGAAAATACATAAGTGATAATGGTGTTCATTGATTTTCGCCCCAGAGGGTGAACCAGAGTAACCAAGATGAAGATACAATAGTAAAAAGTTCTATTTATAATGAACTAGTAACCTAGGGTTTACAGAAATAAGTAAATGATGCAGAAATCCACTTCCAGGGTCCACTTGGTGTGTGCTTGGGCTGAGCATTCAAGCTTCCACGTGCATAGGCTTCTCTTGGAGTTAAATACCAGCTATGGTGCCAGTTTGGGTGTTTAACTCCAGCTTTTATGCCAGTTCTGGCATTTAACGCCAGAAAAGGGTCTCTAACCAGCATTTTGACGCCAGTTTGGGCCATCAAATCTCGGGCAAAGTATGGACTATTATACATTTCTAGAAAGCCAAGATGTCTACTTTCCAACGCAATTAAGAGTGCGCCAACTGGGATTCTGTAACTCCAGAAAATCAATTTCGAGTGCAGGGAGGTCAGAATCCAACAACATCTACAGTCCTTTTTCAGCCTCTGAATAAGATTTTTGCTCAGATCCCTCAATTTCAGCCAAAAAATACCTGAAATCCCAAAAAACACACAAACTCATAGTAAAGTCCAAAAATGTGATTTTTGCATAAAAACTAATAATTATATATTAAAAAGTAACTAAATCATAGTAAAAATACATAAAAACAATGCCAAAAAGCGTATAAATTATCAGCTCATCACAACACCAAACTTAAATTGTTGCTTGTCCCCAAGCAACTGAAAACAAAATAGAATAAAAAGAAGAGAATATACAATGAATCTCACAATATCAATGAAACTTAGTCCCAATTAGATGAGCGGGGCTAGTAGCTTTTTGCTTCTGAACAGTTTTGGCATCTCACTTTATCCTTTAAAATTCAGAATGATTGGCATCTATAGGAACTCAGAATTTAGATAGTGTTATTGATTCTGCTAGTTCAGTATGTTGATTCTTGAACACAGCTACTTTATGAGTCTTGGCCGGCCGTGATCCTAAGCATCTTGTTTTCCAGTATTACCACCGGATACATAAATACCACAGACACATAATTGGGTGAACCTTTTCAGATTGTGACTCAGATTTGCTAAAGTCCCCAGTTAGAGGTGTCCAGAGTTCTTAAGCACACTTTTTCTACTTTAGATCACGACTTTAACCACTCAGTCTCAAGCTTTTCACTTGGACCTTTATGACACAAGCACATGGTTAAGGGACAGCTTGATTTAGCCGCTTAGGCCAGGATTTTATTCCTTTGGGCCCTCCTATCCATTAATGCTAAAAGCCTTGGATACTCTTTACCCTTGCCTTTTAGTTTAAAGGGCTATTGGTTTTTTCTGCTTGCTTTTTCTTTTTCTTTCTTTTTCTTTTTTGCCATTTTTTTCTTTCTTCTTTTTTATTTTTTTTGAAACCTTTGTTATTTACTGCTATTTCTTGCTTCAAAAATCAATTTCATGATTTTTCAGATTATCAATTACATTTCTCTTTTGTTCATCATTCTTTCAAGAGCCAATAATTTTAACATTCATAAACTTCACTATAAAAGATATGCACTGTTCAAGCATTCATTCAGAAAACAAAAAGTATTGCCATCACATCAAAATAATTAAACTAATTTCAAGATAAAATTTGAAATTCAAGTACTTATTGTTCTTTTATAATTAGGCACATTTTTCATTTAAGAAAGGTGAAGGATTCATGGAATTATTCATAGCTTTAAGACATAGATACTAGACACTAACGATCATGTAATGAAGACACAAACATAGATAACACATAAAGCATAAAAATTGAAAAATAGAAAAATAAGAACAAGGAAATCAAAGAACGGGTCCACCTTAGTGATGGCGGCTAGTTCTTCCTCTTGAAGATCCAATGGAACGCCTGAGCTCCTCTATGTCTTTTCCTTGCCTTTATTGCTCTTCCCTCATGGATATTTGATCCTCTCTAATTTCATGGAGAATAATGGAGTGCTCTTGGTGCTCCACCCTTAGTTGCTCCATGTTGGAACTCAAATCTCCCAAAGAGGTGTTGAGTTGCTCCCAATAGTTATGTGGATGAAAATGCATCCCTTGAGGTATCTCAGGGATTTCTTGATGAGGGACTTCCTCATGCTCTTGTTGAGGTCTATGAGTAGGCTCTCTATCCTCTTTTTAGTGATGGGCTTGTCTTCTTTAATGAGGATGTCTTCCTTTATGACCATTCCAGCTAAATTGCATATGTGACAGATGAGATGAGGGAAGGCTAACCTTGCTAAAGTGGAGGTTTTGTCAGCCACTTTGTAGAGTTCTAAAGATATGACCTCATGAACTTCTACTTCCTCTCCAATCATGATTCTATGGATCATGATAGCTCGATCTATAGTCACTTCGGATCGGTTGCTAGTAGGAATGATGGAGCGTTGGATGAATTCCAACCATCCTCTAGCCACGGGTTTAAGGTCATGCCTTTACAATTGAACTGGCTTGCCTTTGGAGTTTCTTTTCCACTGAGCTCCTTCTACACATATGTCTATGAGGACTTGGTCCAACCTTTGATCAAAGTTGACCCTTCTAGTGTAGGGGCGTGCATCTCCTTGCATCATTGGCAAGTTGAGTGCCAACCTTACATTTTTCGGACTAAAATCTAAGTATTTCCCCCGAACCATTGCAAGCCAATTCTTTGGGTTCGGGTGGTGGACGAAATTGTAATCATCAACAATGGCTCCAAAGACATGGTGCTCTCAAACATGAATCTCACTTTGTCATAACTCTGCACAACTAACCAGCAAGTGTACTGGGTCGTCCAAGTAATACCTTACGTGAGTAAGGGTCAAACCCACAGAGATTGTTGGTATCAAGCAAGCTATGGTCACCTTGTAAATCTCAGTCAGGCGGATTCAAATTGATAGTGGTTTTCGGAAAATATAAAGAGATACTTAATTAAATAATAAAGGATAGAAATACTTATGTAAATTCATTAGTGGGAATTTCAGATAGGTGTATGGAGATGCTGTGTTCCTTCTTAATCTCTGCTTTTCTACTGCTTTCATCCAATCTTTGTCACTCCTTTCTATGGCAAGCTGTATGTAGGGCATCACTGTTGTCAATGGCTACATCCCATCCTCTCAGTGAAAATGGTCCAAATGCTCTCATAGCACGACTAATCATCTGTCGGTTCTCGATCATGTTGGAATAGAATCCATTAATTCTTTTGCGTTTGTCATCACGCCCAGCAATCACGAGTTTGAAGCTCATCACAGTCATTCGATCCCAGAATCCTACTCGGAATACCACAGACAAGGTTAGACTTTTTGGATTCCCATGAATGCTGCCATCAATTCTAGATTATACCACGAAGATTCTAATTAAGGAATCCAAGAAATATGTGCCCGGTCTAAGGTAGAACGGAAGTGGTTGTCAGTCACGCGTTCATAGTTGAGAATGATGATGAGTGTCACGGATCATCACATTCATCATGTTAAAGTGCAACGAATATCTTAGAATAAGAATAAGTCGAATTGAATAGAAAATAGTAGTAATTGTATTGAAACTTGAGGTACAGCAGAGCTCCACACCCTTAATCTATGGTGTGTAGAAACTCCACCCTTGAAAATACATAAGTGATGAAGGTTCAGGCATGGCCGAGAGGCCAGCCCCCAAAACGTGATCACTGGATCAAAATACAATCCAAGATATCTAATAAACTAGTAAAAAGTTCTATTTATACTAAACTAGCTACTAGGGTTTATAGAGGTAAGTAATTGATGCATAAATTCACATTCGAGGCCCACTTGGTGTGTTCTTGGGCTGAGCTTGATCTATCCACGAGTTGAGACTTCTCTTGGAGTTGAACACCAAGTTGTAACGAGTTTTGGGCGTTCAACTCTGGTTCGTGACGTGTTTCTGGCGTTTGACTCCAGAATGCAGCATGGAACTGGCGTTGAGCGCCAGTTTACATCGTCAAATCTCGAATAAAGTATGGACTATTATATATTGCTGGAAAGCTCTGGATGTCTAATTTCCAACGCTGTTGAGAGCGCGCCATTTGGAGTTTTGTAGCTCCAGAAAATTCATTTCGAGTGCAGGGAGGTCAGATTCCAACAACATCAGCAGTCCATTGTCAGCCTCTTATCAGAGTTTTGCTCAGGTCCCTCAATTTCAGACAGCAAATACCTGAAATCACAGAAAAACACATAAACTCATAGTAAAGTCCAGAAATGTGAATTTAGCATAAAAACTAATGAAAACATCCCTAAAAGTAACTAGATCATACTAAAAACTACCTAAAAACAATGCCAAAAAGTGTATAAATTATCCGCTCATCATAACACCGAACTTAAATTGTTGCTTGTCCCCAAGCAACTGAAAATCAATTAGGATAAAAAGAAGAGAATATACTATAAATCCCAGAATATCAATGAAAATTAGTTCTAACTAGATGAGCGGGACTTGTAGCTTTTTGCTTCTGAACAGTTTTGGCATCTCACTTTCTCCTTTGAAGTTTAGAATGATTGGCATATATGGGAACTTAGAATTTCGGATAGTGTTATTGATTCTCCTAGTTAAGTATGTTGATTCTTGAACATAGCTACTTTTATGAGTCTTGGTCGTGGCCCTAAGCACTTTGTTTTCCAGTATTACCACCGGATACATAAATGCCACAGACACATGACTGGGTGAACCTTTTCAGATTGTGACTCAGCTTTGCTAGAGTCCCTAGTTATAGGTGTCCAGAGCTCTTAAGCACACTCTTTTTGCTTTGGATCATGACTATAACCACTCAGTCTCAAGCTTTTCACTTGGACCTGCATGCCACAAGCACATGGTCAGGGACAGCTTGATTTAGCCACTTAGGCCTAGATTTTATTTCCTTGGGCCCTCCTATCCATTGATGCTCAAAGAGTTGGATCCTTTTTACCCTTGCCTTTTGGTTTTAAGGGCTATTGGCTTTTTCTACTTGCTTTTTCTTTTTCTTTCTATTTTTTTCACCAAAATATTTTTTTTCGCTAGCTTTTGCTTTTTCACTGCTTTTTCTTGCTTCAAGAATCAATTTCATGATTTTTCAGATCATCAATAACATTTCTCTTTGTTCACAACTTTAACATTCATAAACAACAAGATCAAAATTATGCACTGTTTAAGCATTCATTCAGAAAACAAAAAGTATTGTCACCACATCAATATAATTAAACTAAATTCAAGGATAAATTCGAAAATCATGTACTTATTGTTCTTTTGAGTTAGAAACATTTTTCTTTTAAGAGAGGTGAATGATTCATGGAATTTATTTATAACTTTAAGATATAGTTACTAAACACTAATGATCATGAAGTAGAGACACAAATATAGATGACATAATAAGCATAAAAATCGAAAAAAAGAAAAAAATAAGAACAAGGAATGAATTCACCTTAGTGATGGTGGCTCCTCCCTCATTGCTCTTTGATCTTCTCTAATTTCATGGAGAATGATGGAGTGCTCTTGATGTTTCACCCTTAATTGATCCACATTGTAACTTAAACCTTTTAAGGAAGTGTTGAGTTGTTCCCAATAGATGTTGGGAGGAAAGTGCTTCCCTTGAGGCATCTCCGGGATTTCTTGGTGATGAGCTTCCTCATGCGTCTCTTGGGTTCCATGAGTGGGCTCTCTTGTTTGCTCCATCCTTTTCTTAGTGATGGGCTTGTCCTCCTCAATGAGGATATCTCCTTCTATGATAACTCCAGCTGAGTAACATAGATGGCAAATAATATGAGGAAAAGCTAGCCTTGCCAAAGTAGAGGACTTATCGGCTATTTTGTAGAATTCATGGGAGATGACTTCATGAACTTCTACTTCCTCTCCAATCATGATGCTATGAATCATGATGGCTCGATCCACAGTAACTTCAGATCGGTTGCTAGTGGGGATGATGGAGCGTTGAATGAACTCCAACCATCCTCTAGCCACAGGCTTGAGGTCCAGTCTTCTTAGTTGAACCGGCTTGCCTTTGTAGTCTCTTTTCCATTGAGCTCCTTCCACACATATGTCCATAAGGACTTGGTCCAACCTTTGACTAAAGTTGACCCTTCTAGTGTAGGGGCATGCATCTCTTTGCATCATGGGTAAGTTGAATGCCAACCTCACATTTCCTGGACTAAAATCTAAGTATTTCCCCCGAACCATTGTAAGATAATTCTTTGGGTTTGGGTTCTTACTTTGATCATGGTTCCTAGTGATCCATGCATTGGCATAGAACTCTTGAACAATTAAGATTCCGACTTGTTGGATGGGGTTGGTTAGATCTTCCCAACCTCTTCTTTGGACCTCATGTCGGGTCTCCGGATACTCATTTTTCTTGAGCTTGAAAGGGACCTCGGGGATCACCTTCTTCTTGGCCACAACATCATATAAGTGGTCTTGATGGGCTTTGGAGATGAATCTTTCCATCTCCCATGACTCGGAAGTGGAAGCTTTTGTCTTTCTTTTCCCTTTTCTTGAGGTTTCTCTGGCCTTGGGTGCCATTAATGGTAATGGAAAAACAAAAAGCTTATGCTTTTACCCCACCAAACTTAAAATATTGCTTGCCCCCGAGCAAGAGAAGAAAGAAAAGAAGAAGAAGAAGAAAATATGGAGGAGAGGGGGAGAGGTGTATTAAGCCAAGAAGGAGAAGAGAGGTTTGTGTTGTGTGAAAATTAAAGAGAATGGAGGGGTGTCCGGCCATTTAAGGTGGGTTTGGGTGGGAAAGAAATTTGAATTTGAAGGTAGGTGGGTTTATTATGGGGAAGAGTGGATGGATGTGAGTGGTGAAGGAGGTAATTGGGAAGAGAGTTGTGGGGTTCACAGATCCTGAGGTGTCAAGGATTTACATCCCTGCACCAATTAGGCATGTAAAATACCTTTGCATGCAATTCTGGCATTTAGACGCCGAAGTGATGCTCATTCTGGGCGTTCAACGACCCTGTATAGCATGTTTCTGGCGTTGAACGCCAGTTCCATGCTTGTTTCTGGCATTCAGCGCCAGCTCTCCTCAGGGTGCATTCTTGGCGTTTGAACGCCGGGACGTTGCTTGTTTCTGGCGTTCAACGCCAGATCCATGCTCTGTTCTAGCGTTGAACGCCAGCCAGATGCTCCTTACTGGCGTTTAAACTCCAATAAGTCCTTCCTCCAGGGTGTCATTTTTCTTCTGCTGTTTTTGATTCTGTTTTTAATTTTAATATTTTTTTCGTGACTCCACATGATCATGAACCTACTAAAACACAAAATAACAGTTAAATAAAAATAAAATTAGAAAAATAAAAATTGGGTTGCCTTCCTACAAGCGCTTCTTTAATGTCAATAGCTTGACAGTGGGCTCTCATGGAACCACACAAGTGATCAGGTCAATGTTGTATAGTCCCAACACCAAACTTAGAGTTTGGTTGTGGGGATTCAACACCAAACATAGAGATTGGTTGTGGCCTCCCAACACCAAACTTAGAGTTTGACTGTAGGGGCTCTGTTTGACTCTGTACTGAGAGAAGCTCTGCATGCTTACTCTCCCTTGTTACAGAAGGATAGCCGTGTGCCTTAAACACAAGGTAGTCCCTATTCAATTGAAGGACTAATTCTCCTCTGTTAACGTCTATCACAGCTTCTGCTGTGGCTAGGAAAGGTCTTCCAAGGATGATGCATTCATCCTCTTCATTCCTAATGTCTAAGATTAAGAAATCAGCAGGA
>NC_029777.3:60004548-60012381 GCF_000817695.3 Arachis duranensis
CATTACAGAGAGTGGCATAAGATTTATGCCTGCCCCTAGGTCACACAGAGCTTTTTCAAAGGTCATGGTGCCTATGGTATAGGGTATTAAGAATTTCCCAGGATCTTATTTCTTTTGAGGTAGAGTTTGTTGAACCCATGTATCAAGTTCACTAATAAGCAAGGGAGGTTCACCTTCCCAAGTCTCATTACCAAATAACTTGGCATTCAGCTTCATGATGGCTCCTAGATATTGAGCAACTTGCTCTACAGTTACATCTTCATCCTCTTCAGAGGAAGAATAATCTTCAGAGCTCATGAATGGCAGAAGGAGATTTAATAGAATCTCTATGGTTTCTATATGAGCCTCAGATTCCTTTGGATCCTCAATAGGGAACTCCTTCTTGTTTGAGAGACGTCCCAGGAGGTCTTCCTCACTATGATTTTTGTCCTTTCCTTCCTCTCTGCATTCGGCCATATTGACTATATTAATGGCCTTGTACTCTCTCTTTGGATTCTCTTCTGTATTGCTTGGGAGAGTACTAGGAGGAGTTTCAGTTACTTTCTTACTCAGATGGCCCACTTGTGTTTGCAGATTTCTGATGGAGGACCTTGTTTCATTCATGAAACTTAAAGTGGCCTTAGACAGATCAAAGACTAAGTTTGCTAAGTTAGAGGGATTCTGTTCATAATTCTCTGTTTGTTGCTGAGAAGATGATGGATAAGGCTTGATATTGCTGAGCCTATTTCTTCCACCATTATTAAAGCCTTGTTGAGGCTTTTGTTGATCCTTCCATGAGAAATTCGGATGATTTCTCCATAATGAATTATAGGTGTTTCCATAAGGTTCACCCTTGTAATTTACCTCTATCATTGCAGGGTTTTCAGGATCATAAGCTTCTTCTTAAGAAGATGCCTCTTTAGTACGGTTGGATGCATTTTGCCATCCATTCAGACTTTGAGGAATCATGTTGACTTGCTGAGTTAACACTTTGTTCTGAGCCAATATGGCATTCAGAGCATCAATTTCAAGAACTCCCTTCCTCTGAGGCATCCCATTATTCATGGAATTCCTCTCATAAGTGTACATGAATTGGTTATTTGCAACCATGTCAATAAGTTCTTGAGCTTCTGCAGGCATTTTCTTTAAGTGAATGGATCTACCTGCAAAATGGTCCAATGACATTTTGGAAAACTCAGAAGGACACTTCTTGGTCATCTGCTTGTATCTTTCCCAAGCTTCATAGAGGGATTCACCATCTTTTTGCTTGAAGGTCTAAACATCCGCTCTAAGTTTGCTCAACTTTTGAGGAGGAAAGAATTTATCCAAGAAGGCCATGACCAGCTTATCCTAAGAGTCCAGGCTATCTTTAGGTTGTGAGTCCAACCATGTTCTAGCTCTGTCTCTTATAGCAAAAGGGAAAAGCATGAGCCTGTAGACTTCAGGATCTACTCCATTTGTCTTGACAGTCTCACAAATCTGCAAGAACTCAGTTAAAAACTGATAAGGATCTTCAGATGGAAGTCCATGAAACTTGTAGTTCTGTTGCATCAAAGCAACTAATTGAGGTTTCAGCTCAAAATTGTTTGCTCCAATGGCAGGAATTGAGATGCTTCTTCCATCAAACTTGGACGTTGGTTTAGTGAAATCACCAAGCATCCTCCTTGCATTATTGTTGTTGGGTTCGGCTACCATCTCCTTCTCTTGTTTGAAAATTTCAGAAAGGTTGCCTCTGGATTGTTGTAATTTAGCTTCTCTTAGTTTCCTCTTCAAAGTCCTTTCAGATTCTGGATCATCTTCAACAAAGATGCCTTTTTCCTTATTCCTGCTCATATGAAAGACAAGAGAAAAAGAAAAAGGAAGAGGAATCCTCTATATCTGGACAAAGAGGATCCTTATTATTAGTAGAAGAAGAAAGGAATAAGAGTGGAGAAGAACCCAAACACAAGGGTGAGGATAGAGACAGTGATTGGAGATGAATAGAGGTGAAGAGAAGTGTTAATAAATAAATAAATAAATAGAAGAAGGGAAGAGAGGGAGAATTTGAAAATAATTTTAAAAAAGTAGTTAATGATTTTCGAAAATTAAAGATAAGATATAATTAAAATTAAAATTTAAAACAATTAAAAAGAATTTTTGAAGAAGAGATGAGATATTTTCGAAAATTAAAGAGGGAAAAGTAGTTAGGTGGTTTTGAAAAAGATAAGAAACAAACAAAAAGTCAAATATTTAGTTGAAAAAGATATTAAAATCAAATTTGAAAAGATAAGAAGATAAGAAGTTAGATAAGATATTTTGAAATCAAATTTTTTTGAAAAAGATAAAATTTTGAAAAAGATATGTTAAAAAGATAAGATAAGAAGATATGATAAAAAGATAGGATTGAAAAAGATTTAATTTTTAAAATTAAAATTAATTACTTAACTAACAAGAAACTAAAAGATATGGTTCTAGAATTTAAAGATTGAACCTTTCTTAACAAGAAAGTAACAAACTACAAATTTTTGAATCAATCATATTAATTGTTAGCATAATTTCGAAAATTAAGATAAAATTAAGAAAAAGATTTTTTTGAAAAACATTTTAAAGAATTTTCAAAAATTAATAAGAAAAATGAAAAAGATTTAATTTTTGAAAAAGTTTTAAAAAGATAAGATTTTTTTAAAATTGAAAATTTGACTTGACTTGTAAGAAACAGCTAATTTTAAAATTTTTTTGACTAAGTCAACTCAAATTTTTGAAAATTTGGAGAGAAATAAGGAAAAGATATTTTTTTTTTATTTTTAAATTTTTAATGATGAGAGAGAAAAACACAATTATGACCCAAAACATGAAAATTTTGGATCAAAACCAATTATGCATGCAAAACATTATGAATGTTAAGATGAACACCAACAACACTTTGAAGATCATGATGAACATCAAGAACATATTTTTGAAAAAAATTTGATGCAAAGAAAACATGCAAGACACCAAACTTAGAATTCTTTAATGCATGGACACTATGAATGCAAAAAATGCATATGAAAAACAACATACAACACAAAACAAGAAAACATTAAGATCAAACAAGAAGACTTGTCAAGAACAACTTGAAGATCATGAAGAACACCGTGAATGCATGAATTTTCGAAAAATGCATAATAATTTTAAAAACATGCAATTGACACCAAACTTAAAAATTGACTCAAGACTCAAACAAGAAACCCAAAATATTTTTGATTTTTTTCTAATTTTTTTGTATTTTATTTTATTTTTTCGAAAAACATATAGGAAAAACAAAATAAGAAATTCAAAATCTTTAAGAAGAATTCCAGGAATCTTTCAATATTAGCCCAAAACTCCAATCAAAGGGTTGGACATGGCTTAATAGCCAGTGCTTTAGGATGGAATTACATGCATTGTGGTGATTAGTTGAAGACCAATTCCAAAGGAGTTTGAATATGGCTTTGCAGCCAGCCAGGATTCAACATGCTTCATGAAACTCTGGAATCCATTCTTAAATGTTTTGAAGCCATAGAATGATTTATTTTAAAAAAATTTTCGAAAATAGGAATAAAAATTTTTTTAAAAGATTTTTGAAAAGTTTTTGAAAACAAAATTACCTAATCTGAGCAACAAGATGAACCGTCAGTTGTCCATACTCGAACAATCCCCGGCAACGGCGCCAAAAACTTGGTGGATGAAATTGTGATCATCAACAATGGCTCCAAAGACTTGGTGCTCTCAAACGAGAATCTCACTTTGTCATAACTCCGCACAACTAACCAGCAAGTGTACTGGGTCGTCCAAGTAATACCTTACGTAAGTAAGGGTCGATCCCAAAGAGATTGTTGGTATGAAGCAAGCTATGGTCACCTTGAAAATCTCAGTCAGCCAGATTTAACTGGATTAAGAGATTATTGGTTTAAATAAAGATAATAAAATAAACAGAAAATAAAGATAAAGTTACTCATGTAATTCAATGGTGGGAATTTCAGATAGGTGTATGGAGATGCTGTGTTCCTTCTTAATCTCTGCTTTCCTACTGCTTTCATCCAATCTTTGTCACTCCTTTCTATGGCAAGCTGTATGTAGGGCATCACTGTTGTCAATGGCTACATCCCATCCTCTCAGTAACAATGGTCCAAATGCTCTGTCACAGCACGGCTAATCATCTGTCGGTTCTCGATCATGTTGGAATAGAATCACTTGATTCTTTTGCGTTTGTCATCACGCCCAGCAACCACGAGTTTGAAGCTCGTCACAGTCATTCAATCCCAGAATCCTACTTGAAATACCACAGACAAGGTTAGACTTTCTGGATTCCCATGAATGCCGCCATCAATTCTAGTTTATACCACGAAGATTCTGATTAAGGAATCCAAGAGATATGCGCCCGGTTTAAGGTAGAACGAAAGTGGTTGTCAGTCACGCGTTCATAGGTGAGAATGATGATGAGTGTCACGGATCATCACATTCATCATGGTGAAGTGCAACGAATATCTTAGAATAAGAATAAGTCAAATTGAATAGAAAATAGTAGTAATTGTATTGAAACTTGAGGTACAGCAGAGCTCCACACCCTTAATCTATGGTGTGTAGAAACTCCACCGTTGAATATACATAAGTGATGAAGGTTCAGGAATGGCCGAATGGCCAGCCCCCAAAACGTGATCACCGGATCAAAATACAATCCAGGATATCTAATAAACTAGTAAAAAGTTTTATTTATACTAAACTAGCTACTAGGGTTTACAAAGGTAAGTAATTGATGCATAAATTCACTTATGGGGCCCACTTGGTGTGTGCTTGGGCTGAGCTTGATCTATCCACGAGCTGAGGCTTCTCTTGGAGTTGAACGCCAAGTTGTAACGTGTTTTGGGCGTTCAACTCTAGTTCGTGACGTGTTTCTGGCTTTTGACTCTAGAATGCAGCATGGAACTGGCGTTGAGCGCCAGTTTACATCGTCAAATCTCGAATAAAGTATGGTCTATTATATATTGCTGGAAAGCTCTGGATGTCTACTTTCCAAAGCCATTGAGAATGCGCATTTGGAATTCTGTAGCTCCAGAAAATCCATTTTGAGTGTAAGGAGGTTAGATTCCAACAGCATTAGCAGTCCTTTGTCAGCCTCCTATCAGAGTTTTGCTCAGGTCCCTCAATTTCTGCCAGAAAATACCTGAAATCACAGAAAAACACACAAACTCATAGTAAAGTCCAGAAATGTGAATTTAGCATAAAAACTAATGAAAACATCCCTAAAAGTAACTAGATCATACTAAAAACTACCTAAAAATAATGCCAAAAAGCGTATAAATTATCCGCTCATCACAACACCAAACATAAATTGTTGCTTGTCCACAAGCAACTGAAAATCAATTAGGATAAAAAGAAGAGAATATACTATAAATCCCAGAATATCAATGAAAATTAGTTCTAACTAGATGAGCGGGACTTGTAGCTTTTTGCTTTTGAACAGTTTTGGCATCTCTCTTTCTCCTTTGAAGTTTATAATGATTGGCATCTATAGGAACTTAGAATTTCAGATAGTGTTATTGATTCTCCTAGTTAAGTTTGTTGATTCTTGAACACAGCTACTATTATGAGTCTTGGCCGTGGCCCTAAGCATTTTGTTTTCCAGTATTACCACCGAATACATAAATGGCACAGACACATGACTGGGTGAACCTTTTCAGATTGTGACTCAACATTGCTAGAGTCCCCAGTTAGAGGTGTCTAGAGCACTTAAGCACACTCTTTTTGCTTTGGATCACGACTTTAACCACTCAGTCTCAAGCTTTTCAGTTGGACCTGCATGCCACAAGCACATGGTCAGGGACAGCTTGATTCAGCCGCTTAGGCCTGGATTTTATTTCCTTGGGCCCTCCTATCCATTGATGCTCAAAGCCTTGGATCCTTTTTATCCTTGCCTTTTGATTTTAAGGGCTGTTGGCTTTTTCTGCTTGCTTTTTCTTTTTCTTTTTCTTTTTTTCGCCAAATTTTTTTTGCAAGCTTTTGCTTTTTCACTGCTTTTTCTTGCTTCAAGAATCAATTTCATGATTTTTCAGATTGTCAATAACATTTTTCTTTGTTCATCATTCTTTCAAGAGCCAAAAATTTTAGCATTCATAAACAACAAGATCAAAAATATTCACTGTTCAAGCATTCATTCAGAAAACAAAAAGTATTGCCACCACATCAATATAATTAAACTAATTTCAAGGACAATTTTTGAAATTCATGTACTTCTTGTTCTTTTGAATTAAAAACATTTTTCTTTTAAGAGAGGTGAAGGATTTAGGGAATTATTCATAGCTTTAAAACACAGTTACTAAATACTATTGATCATTTAATGAAGACACAAACATAGATAAACAATTAAACATAAAAACCGAAAAGCAGAAAAATTTAAGAACAAGGAATGAGTCCACCTTAGTGATGGTGGCGCTTTCTTTTTGAAGAACCAATGATGTCTTTGAGTTCTTCTATGTCTCTTCCTTGCCTTTGTTGCTCCTCCCTTATTGCTCTTTGATCTTCTCTAATTTCGTGGAGGATGATGGAGTGCTCTTGATGTTCCACCCTTAATTAATCCACATTGTAACTCAAATCTTCTAAGGAAGTGTTGAGTTGTTCCCAATAGTTGTTGGGAGGAAAGTGCATCCCTTGAGGCATCTCCGGGATTTCTTGGTGATGAGCTTCCTCATGCGTCTCTTGGGTTCCATGAGTGGGCTCGCTTGTTTGCTCCATCCTTTTCTTAGTGATGGGCTTGTCCTCCTCAACGAGGATGTCTCCTTCTATGATAACTCCAGCTGAGTAACATAGATGGCAATAAGATGAGGAAAAGCTAGCCTTGCCAAGGTAGAGGACTTATCGGCTATTTTGTAGAATTCATGGGAGATGACTTCATGAACTTCTACTTCCTCTCCAATCATGATGCTATGAATCATGATGGCCCGATCCACAGTAACTTCAGATCAGTTGCTAGTGGGGATGATGGAGCGTTGAATGAACTCCAACCATCCTCTAGCCACAGGCTTGAGGTCCAGTCTTCTTAGTCGAACCGGCTTGCCTTTGGAGTCTCTTTTCTATTGACCTCCTTCCACACATATGTCCATAAGGACTTGGTCCAACCTTTGATTAAAGTTGACCCTTCTAGTGTAGGGGCGTGCATCTCCTTGCATCATGGGTAAGTTGAACGCCAACCTCACATTTTCGAGACTAAAATCTAATTATTTCCCCCGAACCATTGTAAGATAATTCTTTGGGTTTGGGTTCTTACTTTGATCATGGTTCCTAATGATCCATGCATTGGCATAGAACTCTTGAACCATTAAGATTCTGACTTGTTGGATGGGGTTGGTTAGAACTTCCCAACCTCTTCTTTGGATCTCATATCGGATCTCCGGGTACTCATTTTTCATGAGCTTTAAAGGGACCTCGGGGATCACCTTCTTCTTGGCCACAACATCATAGAAGTGGTTTTCATGGGCTTTGGAGATGAATCTTTCCATCTCCCATGACTCAGAGGTGGAAGCTTTTGTCTTCCCTTTCCCTTTTCTAGAGGATTCTCCAGCCTTAGGTGCAATCAATGATAATGGAAAAACAAAAAGCTTATGCTTTTACCACACCAAACTTAAAATATTGCTCGCCCTCGAGCAAGAGAAGAAAGAAAAGAAGAAGAAGAAGAAGAAAATATAGAGGAGAGAGGGAGAGGTGTATTCGACCAAGAAGGAGAAGAGAGGTTTGTGTTGTGTGAAAATTAAGGAGAATGGAGGGGTTTATAAGGGAGAGGAGAGGGGGTAGGTTTGGCCATTTAGGGTGGGTTTGGGTGGGAAAGAAATTTGAATTTGAAGGTAGGTGGGTTTTTGGGAA
>NC_029777.3:60018868-60020249 GCF_000817695.3 Arachis duranensis
TGATGCTCTCCTCATGCATCCTGAGGGTTAATTCTCCTTGCTCTATGTCCACAATGGCTCTAGCAGTGGCAAAAAATGGTCGACCAAGTATTATGGAGTCATTTCCATGTTCTGAAGAATCCAGGATCACAAAATCTGCTAGATAGATAAACCTGTCAACCTTAACTAAAAGGTTATCAATCAGCCCTTTAGGATATACTATTGATTGGTCCACCAATTCCAAGGACATCTGTGTTGGTTTCACCTCCTCTATGCCAAGCTTTTTCACTAAAGAATATGGGATTAGATTTATGCTTGCTCCTAAATCACATATCCCCTTGTTGATGAATAGGTTTCCAATAGTGCATGGTAAGAAGAAACCTCCAGGGTCTTCAAGCTTGGGAGGGAGTCCCTTTTTAATGAGTGCACTGCATTCTTCACTGAGCATTACAGTCTCCTTTTCATTCTACTGTCTCTTCTTGTTAATGAGCTCCTTTAAGAACTTGGCATATAAAGGCATTTGCTCCAAAGCCTCTGCCAAAGGTATGTTAATTTCCAGCTTCTTGAAAGTCTTAAGAAATTTGTGGAAATGCTGGTCCTTTGTCTCTTTGTGAAATCTCTGTGGATAAGGCAGTGGTAATGTTAAGCTCTTCTCCACTTGATGCTGTTTTGGAATTGGTTCTTCCATGATTTGCTTTCCTTTCTTCAGATTCTGTGATTTGTTGTTCTCTTCTGTGAGTTCTCCTGGGACATTCTTGGTCATCATGTCCCTGTTGATGGCTTCATCATTCTTTGTTGGCTCAGTGTCATTGTGCTTGGTTGCTCCTTGGTTACCCTCTGTTAACACTTTTCCACTTCTTAGTTGCACGACCTTGCATTCTTCCTTTGGGTTGGGAATGGTGTCACTAGGTAGTGAACTTGATGGCTTCTCAACAGAAATCTGTTTGGAGATTTGTCCAATCTGCCTCTCTAGGTTCTTCATGGAGGCTTCTTGGTTCTTTGTTGTCAATTCTTGGTTCTTCATCAGTTTATCCATGAGCAGCTCTAGATTGGTAATCCTCTGGGATTCTTGTGAAATTGGTTGGTTTTGGGGTGTTGATGGATGATGATAGGTGTTTTGATTTGTTGGGTGGTTGTTAGGTGGATAATGGTTAGAGTTGGGGTAGTTATTTTGTGGTTTTCTATATGTATTTTGGTTAGTGTTTGGCTGGGGATTGTGGTTTGTATTTTTCCAATTGTTCTGGCCTGTGTTCCTTTGCCATGGTTGTTGGTTTTGATTATGGTTGTCTCCCCATCTGAGGTTGGGATGGTTCTTCCAAGATGGATTGTAAGTATCCCCATAGACTTCATTTGTTCCAGGATTTTGGTTGTGCATGTATTGGACTTGCTCTTGCTGTTGCTC
>NC_029777.3:60025564-60026658 GCF_000817695.3 Arachis duranensis
TCCCTTTGAATCTCTTTCCCAATCTGTATTTTCCATGCATAACCCCTGCAGGATCTCATCAGGATTATTTTTCATTTGCAATCTAGCCTCATATCTAGGCTTTGCATAGGTTATGGTTCTCAACTTGAGGGCTCTTGTGATAGCAGCTGGGCTAAAACTCACTTCAACTCCTCTGACATAACTTGTGTAGGGAGCACTATTTTTGTTTTCTTTTGCAGCATTTGCATAGAATTCCCTGATCATTACTGCACTGATGTCAGTCAGAGGAGCACACAAGAGTTCCCACCTTCTTTCTCTAGTAATTTGCCTCATGATGGGGTATTCTCCTTCCCTCAAATCAAGGCCTTTCTCATAGATGACATTCTTTGCCTCCATGAACCTATGATATCTCCCTTCATGGAATTGGGATCTAAACTTGCTTGCATCAAATGATGGAGGTTCGGTTACCATAGGTTCTTTTCCCGGCCTTCTTTTTGAGCTTGAGGAGGCCATTGAAATTGAAGTGAAAAGAAAGAGGAAGTGAGAGTAGACGAAATATGTGTTGTATTTGGGAAGAGTTTTGGTTCGGTTTTGATGTGTGAGGTAAGGGAATTATGTTGGTTTTGGAAGTGGAAGAGAGTATGGTTTTCATATGAAAGTGGCTTGAATGAGAATGTGTATACCGTGTTGGTGCCAACGACTACTTATAGGTGAATTCTTCAATCCTTCCAACAAAACCATAATGAGAGAGAGAGGGACTCGTTGGTGCTCATGAAGGGTTAAGATTGATTTGCTCATTCAAGGAATGCATGAGATGGACGGCTTGCATGTGTTGTTGAGGCTTTGACGAGGATCCTTCTTCCATTGGCTGCATGTACCTTGGTATTCAATGTTGCATGCATGCAAATTTTGTTCCCCATGAGCACGTTCTCCTAGGCACATGTGACCTTCCTCACATAGCTTCTCCTAGCCGTGACCTCTCCTAGTTTTTGTCTTTAATCTTTTTCTCGCACCTGAACCAAAACATCTAGCTTAGAACATTAATATAATCATTGGCAATTTATTTGCAAGAATAAAATAAATTGTTTTGGTTTGTTTAATAGTTATTTAAAAAA
>NC_029777.3:60027963-60030192 GCF_000817695.3 Arachis duranensis
ACTTCTTGAAAGTCTCAAGAAATTTGTGGAAATGCTGGTCCTTTGTCTCTTTGTGAAATCTCTGTGGATAAGGCAGTGGTAATGTTAAGCTCTTCTCCACTTGATGCTGTTTTGGAATTGGTTCTTCCATGATTTGCTTTCCTTTCTTCAGATTCTGTGATTTGTTGTTCTCTTCTGTGAGTTCTCCTGGGACATTCTTGGTCATCATGTCCCTGTTGATGGCTTCATCATTCTTTGTTGGCTCAGTGTCACTGTGCTTGGTTGCTCCTTGGTTACCCTCTGTTAACACTTTTCCACTTCTTAGTTGCACGACCTTGCATTCTTCCTTTGGGTTAGGAATGGTGTCACTAGGTAGTGAACTTGATGGCTTCTCAACAGAAATCTGTTTGGAGATTTGTCCAATCTGCCTCTCTAGGTTCTTCATGGAGGCTTCTTGGTTCTTTGTTGTCAATTCTTGGTTCTTCATCAGTTTCTCCATGAGCAGCTCTAGATTGGTAATCCTCTGGGATTCTTGTGAAATTCGTTGGTTTTGGGGTGTTGATGGATGATGATAGGTGTTTTGATTTGTTGGGTGGTTGTTGGGTGGACAATGGTTAGAGTTGGGGTAGTTATTTTGTCGTTTTCTATATGTATTTTGGTTAGTGTTTGGCTGGGGGTTATGGTTTGTGTTTTTCCAATTGTTCTGGCCTGTGTTTCTTTGCCATGGTTGTTGATTTTGATTATGGTTATCTCCCCATCTGAGGTTGGGATGGTCCTTCCAAGATGGATTGTAAGTATCCCCATAGACTTCATTTGTTCCAGGATTTTGGTTGTGCATGTATTGGACTTGCTCTTGCTGTTGCTCTTCTTGAATTTCTTCATTTTTCCCCCAAGTAGTTGATGGTTGGCTTGTGGCACTCACTGGTGCAACTTGAAGGCTGTCAATTCTCTTGGCCATCTGCTCAAACTGTTGTTGAATTTGCTGCTGCATCATTTTGTTCTGAGCTAGGATTGAATCCACTCCTTCCAACTCTTGAGCTAAAATTGAATCCACTCCTTCCAACTCCATTACTCCTTTTCTCTGTGATGGTTGGCGTTGTCTTTGATGAGCAAAGAAATATTGGTTGTTGGCTACCATATCTATGAGGTTTTGAGCTTCCTCTGTGGTTTTCATGAGTTGTAATGAGCCTCCGGCAGAGTGATCAAGAGCTTCTTGAACTTTAAGAGTGAGTCCCTCATAGAAGTTCTGCAACTTGTCCTACTCAGTGAACATCTCTGGTGGACATTTCCTCAATAGAGCCTTATATCTTTCCCATGCTTCATATAAGTTCTCAGCCTCCAATTGAGTGAATGTTTGAACCTCAGTCTTCAACCTTAGGATTCTTTGAGGGGGATAAAATTTAGCAAGAAACTTGCTCACCAAGTCATCCCAGGTGTTGATGCTTTCTTTTGGAAAGGTCTCTAGCCATTGAGTGGCTTTATCTCTGAGAGAGAATGGGAAGAGCAGCAACTTGTAGCTATCAGGAGGTACACCATTGGTTTTCACCGTGTCACAGATTCTCAAGAAGGTAGACAAATGTTGATTTGGATCTTCCAAAGGCCTTCCTCCAAAAGAGCAATTGTTTTGAACCAGAGTGATGAGTTGTGGCTTTAGTTCAAAATTGTTTGCATTGACATTAGGAGGAAGAATGCTACTTCCACAATGTCTGGCATTTGCAAATGTGTGTGAAGCCAAGACTCTTCGTTGTTGTTGATTATTGTTGGCTCCTTCTCCTGGTTGATTGGGATCTCCTTCCATTTCTTGGAATTCCTCCTCAGATTCTTCTTCTCCAATAACGTTCTTCCCTCTTTCAGCTCTTCTTATTCTCCGAAGAGTTCTTTGATCAATTTCAAAGAGAATAGGGGAGGATCTTCCTGTACCTGACATACAAACACACAACAATAAACACACAGATCCAGAAAACCAATGAAACTTCACTCTATAGTTGGAATGAAGTTTTAGTTAGTTTAAGCAAAAAGTCAAACAGTTAGTGTGTTAGTAGGAATTAGAATAACAGAAAAGAAAAAGTGCTTAATCTAGACCTCCACTTCACTTAATCATTGTCAATCTATTTCAATCCCCGGCAACGGCGCCAAAAACTTGATGTGTGGAAAACGATCCAACACAAAACTCACCGGCAAGTGTACCGGGTCGCATCAAGTAATAATAACTCACATGAGTGATGTCGATCCCACAGGGATTGAAGGATT
>NC_029777.3:60030582-60035466 GCF_000817695.3 Arachis duranensis
AAAAGGATTTAAAGAGATTTTAGATGTGAATTGAGACAGAATTTCCTCAATTTCACACACCCAAAACTCAGAAACAGAAGAGTAGAATTGCCCGAGTAAGAATGAGGAAGGAGATCAGTCAATTCTCCCTTAATCCTCTAAGCTCTCGGTCAAGTCTCTCAAGAACAATTACAAGAAATTCAAAGCTCAAAGAAAGTGCAAAATTCAAAAGCAAAGCCAAAGGTAAGTCTAAAAGGTCCTAATTACATCAAACTAGCTTCTATTTATACACTTTCTATTCTTGGATTTTGGGATTTGGATGGGCTTTTGATTTGGTGAAGAAATGAATTAAAATGGGGTTTTAATTTGGATTTTCGGCCCATGAAAAGTTGCTCCCAGGAGGCTGCCCTGCCCTTGTGGAGGGCAGGGCAGGATTTGGTGCATGTTGGTGCGGGCGTGTTGTAGGCTGGTGCGGCCTTGGTGCGTGAAATGCTGCCCTGCCCGCGCCAAGGGCAGGGCAGGAAAAGTTGGTGCGCCAGATTCGTCTTGGTGCTGCCAGAATCAAGAATTGGTGCGCCAGAATCAAAAATTGGTGCGCTAGAAATTTCCTTGGTGCATAGGATGCTGCCTGCCCTCGCAGAGGGCAGGGCAGGAAATTTTGGTTCTGCCAGGATCGATCTTGGTGCGTGCTGGTGCTGCCAGGAGAGAATTGGTGCGCCAGATTTGTGTGTGGTGCGCCAGATTTGTGCACCAATCCAAATGCTGCCCTGCCCTCGCGGAGGGCAGGGCAGTGTTGCCACTTTGCTGTCCCGTGTTCGAAACACGGCTGGGACACACCTTCAATTAATTTCCTTAGTTTCTTGGCACGGCACTCAACCTTAGTTCTTTGCTTCTTCCTTGGTCCGTGTTCGAGTCTTGTGGCATGCATGGGTGACATTTTTCCTTTGATTTTCCTCCTTGGTGAGCCCGATACTGCCCTTGTGGAGGGCAGGGCAAGATTCTCTTCTTCTTGGTTCCAAGGCACACATTTGTGCTCTGCCCTTGTAGTGGGCAGGGCAGAGTTGCCTTCCTTGTTTGGTTTCCTTATGTTGCCCTCTTAGAGGGCAGTGTGCCCTTGTGGAGGGCAATGTTTGCCTCCCCCTTGCATGCGGCACACTTCCTCTTGTCTTGACCACGCTTTCCTTTCCTTGGGCTACACTTCCTAGGCCACGCTTTTCCTTTTCTTTTCTTTTCTTCACCTACAATAAACCAAAACAACCACTCAAAGTATCACTAAATTCAAGAGGCATATAAATCTATTAAAATTGAATCAAAATTAGCTTAAACCTCATGATTTAACATTAATTTCATGGTGGTTGCTTGATTTAGAGAAGTTATGCATTTTCACTCCAAATCACTTACTTAGGATGCAAGAAAGTGCATAAATGCTAACAAAACAAGTGAAATTAGCTTGAAAAATGGGTATATGATGACTTGTCATCAGCGACCCGCGAAGTTTAGGCCGGCTAGGGTACAGTATGAAAGTAGTTGACAACAGTATATCCTAATCTTTCCCAAAGGAAACACAAGAGCCTCTATAGGCAAGTTCAAAAGAGTTCAATACATAATATAATCTTTTCAAAACAAGGATGGAGAGATTCTAAGCAAAACACAAAGTAGAGAAAATAAAGATCTTTGCCGTCTCTCAGACGAACCACAGCTCACTCTTGAGCACCTGGACCTGTATCTGAAAACCAAGAGATATATACGGAGTGAGAACCCCGGGCCCATGGGTTCCCAGTACGGTAAAAGTGTCAAATAAATACAATGCACTGCAATAAAAACTCACTAAGTATCTTAAACTCCTTTTCACCAAGTATCCAGCCTAGATTCTCTCTAATCCATAAATAGGCATCTGTCGTAAGGGGATACTAAATCTAGTTCATGTTACACATGTTTCCTAACTCGCTGATTCTTCCACGAATCAGACTCAGAATCATAAGCAAAATCATCACCAGTTGTATGCGTATGCGTTATACACGCGGACGCGCGGATTGAAACACAGCCAGACGACGCGTACGCGTCAGCCACGCGTACACGTGGGTGAATTTGCGCCCCAGGAACAAAACTGGCACAACTCTGGCACAACTCTCGGGAAAATGGCTGGGCATTGGGTGCAGCACATCGGCGCACATGCGCACACCACGCGCACGCGTGGATGGTGCCTTCTTGAAAAACGACGCGTACGCGCCAAGTGCGCCTACGCGTGGAGGGTCATTCTGCTAAAAATTTTCTAAGTTAAAAGCTGCAGAATTCACAAATTCAACCCCCAATCTTCCAACGGAGATAACTTTCTCATTTTAAATCGTTTTTCACCCGTTCTTCGAACGGCATGGACATCCCGGATCCAATTTTATTTCTAAATAAGTTTGGCACAAAACGAAGATCCAGAGTCCAAGTTATGTCCCATCAAAGTATGCCCAAAAACCATGTTTTTCATACTAAACCACAAAGTGCCATTTTCAAAACAAGCCAATTTCAACCCTTTTTAAAATCAACCAAAACATGCTAGTTTCAACCTTTTTTGAAATCAAGCAAAATATACCAAAATCAACATCAAGCCTCCTCAACTCATACATTAATACTTTACCACGATTCACAAAACCACCATACAACCATTTTTACCCATTTCAAACAAATGGCTAAATTACAAACATATCAACATGTCATACATCCTTCCTCATCCCAATTTCCAACAATACTATTTCCAATCAACCATCATTATACATAATCAATATCATACTCACTATCACGTGGTTTCACCCCCAAATCAACGTTAATCATTCCTCAAGCATATATCACAATATACACATCTCTCATGCATTATCATACCCTTAAGGCATCAATAATCATACTCACATACATGACCACATAATATATCTCAACCAAAATCCAACATACTTCATCTATACAATTTCAACCAAAGTTACCAATTTCCACACTTCAACTCCTCAAACCTCAATATTCAATAACCAACCCAATCATTCATATATTCATTATCTAAAATTTATCCAATCACTTGTGTCATCATACAATGCACACATCAACTTACCTTCCTTACTTCTTTCCGGTCGCCGGCCCAAAATTTATGGCCTCCGGCCCAATTTCACAATTTAAATGCATAAATCACAAATCAATACTCATTACCCAAAACATCAATTTTTCAATACACCAAGCATACAAGGCCACACAATTCTCAACCCAATCATTAATTCACATTACATACCAACTATGCATATTACACCAACCATTTACACAATCCAAACTTAATCCTAGGGGCATCTAGCCTAGGAATTCTCATCACACCACACGGTACTTAAATGAAACTTAAACCGTACCTCTTGTAGCCAAATCAATTGAGCCTCTTCTTTGGAAGTCTCCACCAACCTTAGCCTTAAGCCTCACTGATGGGATATTTTGGTGGAAAAATGAATTTCTCCCAAAACAACACCAATCTAACCGGCAAGTGCACCGGGTCGCATCAAGTAATAAAAACTCACGGGAGTGAGGTCGATCCCACGGGATTGAAGGATTGAGCAATTTTTGTTTAGTGGTTGATTTAGTCAAGCGAATCAAGATTTGGTTGAATGATTGATGATGTGCAGAATTTAAATTGCATTGAAAGTAAAGAGAACAGGAAATAAATTGCTGAATCTTAAAGAACAAGAAATTAAATGGCAGAAACTTAAAGAGCAAGAAATGTAAATTGCAAGAATCTTAAATGACAAGAAATGTAAAAGACTTGAATTGTAAAGGGAATTGGGACTTGGATTTGCAGGAGTTAAACAAAGAGAAATTAATTTGCATCAAACAGAAGAGTAAATGGGAATTGGGGTTGAATCGGATTCAAACAGACAAGTAAAATGAACAAATAAAGCAAGAAACAGAGAATTGAAATGGTAAAATGAGATCTCAGGACCCAGAGACTAGAAAACCAAGTCTAGATCTCAATGCCTTCCTAGATCCAACAAGAACAATAGCAAGGGAATTGTAAATTGCAAAAAGAGTAGATGAGAAGCAAGTAACCGAAATGGAAATTCAATAGCAGTGAAAAATAAACAAGATCCAAGGTGAGATTGAAACAGAATTTCTTCAATTCTTCAACCCAAGATCCAAGACAAGTGTAATTGAAATTGAAAGCAATTAAACTAAGAAATTCAAGATCACTCAAGCTCCCAAACCGAAAAGAAAGCTTTCTAAAAACTAAAAAGGGAAGCTCCCCGAATAACTTGAATTCTAGCCTATTTATACACTTTCTTCAAATGATCTTCAAGCCTTGAGTTGGGCCTTTGCTCTTGGTGGAATTGGGTTGAAAGAGGCCTTGGTTGATTGCTCTTGGAGTTTGGAGAGGAACCCAAGTGAACCAATTGAACCGGATTGGATTTTTGTAGAAGTTGGAGTAAAAGTTTGAGTCAAAGTTAGGGGTCTAACTTTGAGACTAACTTTTCATATCAGCAAACCCAACTTACTGATGCCATCGTTGGTGCCAAAGTTAGGGGTCTAACCTGAGCGCCAACGTTGGCCCTTCCTTATGCACAATTGGCGCCAACTTTAGCCTCCAAGTTAGGGGACTAACGTTGGCGCAAGCGTTGGCTAGCCCTGGAGTGTATTTTTCATGCCAACGTTAGCCTCCAAGTTAGGGGGCTAACGTTGGCGCAAACGTGAAGCGGCCTGGGAGTGTTTTTCAACTTCCCACGTTAGCCTCCAAGTTAGGGGGCTAACGTTGGCGCAAACGTGAAGCACCCTGGGAGAAATTTTCATGCCAACGTTAGCCTCCAAGTTAGGGGGATAACGTTGGCGCAAACGTGGGCAGGCCTGGGAGTGTTTTTCAACTTCCCACGTTAGCCTCCAAGTTAGGGGGCTAAC
>NC_029777.3:60037926-60047076 GCF_000817695.3 Arachis duranensis
GCCCAATCTTTTCTTGTGATTCCCACTGTTTTCTCTAGGATCTTCTTCAATTCCCTATTTGCCAATTCAGCTTGGCCGTTAGTCTGAGGGTGGTATGGTGTGGCTACCTTATGGACTACTCCATATTTGTGGAGGAGTTTTTCCATCTGTTTGTTGCAAAAGTGACCCCCACCATCACTAACAAGCCCCTTGGGTACTCCATATCTTGTAAAAATGTGTTTCTTTAGGAATTGGAGGACAATTTGTGCGTCACAGGTAGTTGTGGCTATGGCTTCTACCCACTTTGAGACGTATTCCACTGCTACCAAGATGTATTTGAAAGAATAGGAGGGGGGAAAGGGTCCCATGAAGTCAATTCCCCATAGGTCGAACAATTCTAATTCCAAGATGAAGTTCTGAGGCATCTCATTCCTTCTTGTTAGTCCTCCTGTTCTCTGACATTCATTACATTGATGAACATATTCTCTGACATCCTTGAAGATGGTTGGCCAATAGAAGCCACTTTGCAGTACTTTTGCGGCTGTTTTTTCTGGGCCAAAATGCCCACCATAAGCTGAACCGTGACAATGCCACAAGATGTCCCTTATTTCACTCTTGGGAACACACCTTCTGATTACTCCATCAGAGCATCTCTTGAGCAGGAAGGGTTCATCCCATGAAAATTTTCTTGCTTCATTGATTAACCTCTTTATTTGTTGCTTAGAGAACTCTTGAGGTATCTTCCTTCCAACTTTGTAGTTAGCTATGTCAGCAAACCAAGGTGTTTGCTGGATCTGCATGAGATGCTCATCTGGAAAACTTTCATTCACGGGCTGAGAAGCCTTTTGAGTTGTTTCATGTGGTAATCTTGACAAATGATCAGCAACCTTGTTTTCAGTGCCCTTCCTATCTCTTATCTCAATGTCAAACTCTTGTAGGAGCAATATCCACCTGATGAGTCTTGGTTTAGCATCCTGTTTTGACATCAAATACTTAAGTGCAGCATGATCAGTATAAACCACAACTTTGGATCCTATCAAGTATGATCTAAACTTATCAAATGCATAGACTACAGCTAGCAACTCCTTCTCTGTTGTGGTGTAATTTCTTTGGGCATCATTTAATACTTTACTTGCATAATATATAACATGATGCAGATTTCCTTTCTTTTGCCCAAGTACAGCACCAATTGCAAGATCACTTGCATCACACATGAGTTCAAAAGGTAATTCCCAATCTGGAGGTGTGATAATTGGTGCTGTTGTGAGTTTATGCTTTAAAGTTTCGAAGGCATGCCGGCAGTCTTCATCAAACACAAAAGGATTATCAAGCATCAAAAGATTACTTAAAGGTTTGGCTATTTTTGAAAAGTCCTTGATAAACCTTCTATAAAATCCGGCATGTCCCAAGAAACTTCTAACAGATTTCACATTAATTGGTGCAGGGAGTTTTTCTATTATCTCAACCTTTGCCTTATCAACCTCTATACCTTTTCTTGAAACTTTATGGCCAAGGACAATCCCTTCGGGTACCATGAAATGGCATTTTTCCCAGTTTAAAACTAAATTAGTTTCTTGGCATCGTTTCAAGACAAGGGTCAAATGGTTCAGGCAAGCATTGAAATCATCACCAAAAACAGAGAAGTCATCCATGAAAACCTCTAGAAATTTTTCGACCATATCAGAAAAAATGGATAGCATACACCTTTGAAATGTGGCAGGGGCGTTGCAAAGCCCAAAGGGCATCCTTCGATATGCAAAGACTCCAAATGGGCATGTAAAGGCAGTCTTCTCTTGGTCCTTGGGGTCTACCACTATTTGATTATACCCAGAATATCCATCAAGAAAACAATAATAAGCATGGCCAGCCAACCTTTCAAGCATCTGATCAATGAAAGGTAGAGGGAAGTGGTCCTTCCGGGTGGCATCATTCAGCCTCCTATAGTCTATGCACATCCTCCATCCTGTCACTGTTCGTGTTGGAATAAGCTCATTCTTCTCATTAACAATGACAGTCATGCCTCCTTTCTTAGGTACTACTTGCACTAGACTAACCCATGGGCTGTCAGAAGATGAATTAATGATCACTGGGAAATTCTCTGATGTACCTAGAAATGCATATTTGAGATGGGGAGGTAGTGGTTTCAGTTCTTGTTTCCGTACTTCTTCCTTCTTGTCCTGTTTCTCCTCTTGCTCAATGAAGGTCTCAGCTACTTGTTCTTCTATTTCACCTTGATTTCCTTCTTGCTCCTGAGAATTTTCTTCCAGCATTTCTTCCACCAAACTCTCTATCATATCCACTTTTACATAGTCCTCTTGCTCAGGGATGTTTTGCATTGACTTGAAAACATTTATGATCATTTGTTTATTATGGACCCTAAAGATCATTTCCCCTTTTTCTACATCGATGATGGCTCTTGCTGTGTGTAAAAATGGCCTTCCCAAAATGATTGAGTCACTTCCTTCCTCTTCAGTATCCAAAATCACAAAATCTGCTGGGAAGATAAATTCCCCAATCTTCACCAACAGATTTTCCACAATTCCATTGGGTGTCTTAATGGATCTGTCAACCATAACTAATGACATCCTGGTGGGTTTAAGCTCTTCTATATCAAGCTTTCTCATCATTGAAAGAGGCATTAAATTGATGCTGGCACCAAGGTCACAGAGAGCTTTGTTGAGAATTGTTTTTCCAATGGTGCACGACACTACAAAGCCCCCCGGATCCTTGAGTTTTGGTGGAATACCCTGTTGAATCACGGCACTGCATTCCTCGGTGAGTAATACGGTTTCCTTCTCAAGCCAACTTCTCTTCTTATTGATAAGCTCCTTCAAAAATTTTGTATACAAAGGCATCTACTCAAGTGCTTCAGCTAGAGGGATATTGATTTCCAGCTTTTTGAAGGTTTCAAGGAATTTGTGGAAATGCTGGTCCTTAACCTCTTTGTTGAACCTCTGAGGATATGGCAGTGGAGGTGTGATACTCTTTCCTAATTGCTGCTGTCCCTGAGTCACTTCCTTTGAGCTGTGTGGCTGGTTGCTTTTCTCCTTGGGTTTCTCAGTGCTTTTGTTTGGCACCACAACTTGCTCCTTAGCTTGATCTGTTTTTGTTTGCTTCTCATCCTCTGTTGGTTCTTTGATGCTCTCTGTTTGCTTCTTTGTGGTGTCACTGTTGCTCATCAATGTTCTCCCACTCCTTAATTGTATTGCCTTGCATTCCTCCTTGGGATTTGGGATTGTGTCACTAGGCAGTGAGCTTGAAGGTCTCTCAACAGAAATTTGCTTGGAGATTTGCCCGATCTGCCTTTCTAGGCTCTTTATGGAGGCCTCATGGTTTTTGTTTGTTATTTCCTGGAGTTTCATCATTTTTTCTATCATGGTTTCCAAGTTGGTGAGTCTTTGGGGTTCAGGTGGTGCTTGTGGTGGGTTATGAGCTGTGGTTGGTGGATGATAGGCATTTTGGTTTGTGGGTTGGTTAGTGGGTTGGTACTGGTTGAGATTGGGGTAGTTATTTTGAGGTTTTCTATAAGTATTTTGGTTTGTTTGCTGCTGGTTGAAATTTTGATTGTGTCTTGGGTTGTTCTGGTTTGAGTTCCTCTGCCATGGTTGTTGGTTTTGGTTGTGAGTATCTCCCCATCTGAGGTTGGGGTGATTCTTCCATGAGGGGTTGTATGTATCACCATAGACTTCATTTGGATTAGAATGCATGTACTGGACTTGTTCTTGCTGTTGCTCTTCTTGAACTTCTTCATTTTGTCCCCATGTGGCTGATGATTGGCTAGTGTTGACTGCTGCAACTTGGAGGCTGTCAATCCTCTTGGTCATTTGCTCAAATTGTTGTTGAATTTGCTGCTGCATTAATTTGTTTTGAGCCAGGAATTGATGAATTTGCTACTGCATTAATTTGTTTTGAGCCAGGATTGAATCCACTCCTTCTAGCTCCATTACTCCTCTTCTTTGTGATGGTTGGCGGTTTCTTTGATGAGCAAAGAAATACTGGTTGTTGGCCACCATATCAATAAGTTCTTGAGCCTCCTCTGCAGTTTTCATGAGTTGCAAGGAACCTCCAGCTGAGTGATCCAAAGCTTCCTGGGATTTCAATGTTAAGCCTTCATAGAAGTTTTGCAGCTTCTCCCATTCATTAAACATGTTAGAAGGGCATTTTCTGACTAGAGCCTTGTACCTCTCCCGTAGGGGGACATTTTCTGACTAGAGCCTTGTACCTATCCCATGCCTCATAGATGGGTTCAGTCTCCATTTGTGTGAACGTTTGTACCTCGGCCTTCAACCTTATAACCCTCTGTGGTGGATAAAACTTGGCAAGGAACTTGGTTACCAAATCATCCCAGTTGTTGATGCTGTCTCTTGGAAATGATTCCAACCATTGAGTGGCCTTGTCCCTGAGAGAGAATGGGAATAGCATCAGTTTGTAACTATCAGGAGGCACACCATTAGTTTTGACAGTGTTGCAAATCTTCAAGAAGGTGGATAAATGTTGGTGTGGGTCTTCAAGTGATCCTCCACCAAAAGAGCAATTGTTCTGAACCAAAGTGATGAGTTGTGGCTTAAGTTCAAAATTGTTTGCATTGACATTTGGAGCCAAGATGCTGCTTCCACAATGTCTAGGATTGGCAAAGGTGTAGGAAGCCAAAACTCTCCTCTGGGGTGGGTTATCATTGTTGTTGTCTGCTCCACCAGGTGGATTAGTTGAATGTTCCTCCATATCTTGAAATTCTTGGTTGAATGTTCCTCCATCTCTTGAAATTCTTCGTCTGATTCTTCTTCTCCAACAATATTCTTCCCTCTTTCAGCTCTCCTTAGCCTCCTGAGAGTTCTTTTATCTTGTTCATGAAAATTTAGTGTGTTTCTTCTTGTACCTGACATACAAGCATAACATGAGAAATGCACAAACCAGTGATGCTTCAATTTACTGCTAAATTGAAGTTTTAGTTAGTTTAAGCAAAAAATCAAACAGTTAGTGGGTTAATCAAAATAAAGGAAAAGTGCTTGATCTAAACTACCACCTCACTTAATCATTGTCAATCTAATCAATCCCCGGCAACGGCGCCAAAAACTTGATGCGATATTTTGGTGGATAAATGAATTTCTCCCAAAACAACACCAATCTAACCGGCAAGTGCACCGGGTCGCATCAAGTAATAAAAACTCACGGGAGTGAGGTCGATCCCACAGGGATTGAAGGATTGAGCAATTTTAGTTTAGTGGTTGATTTAGTCAAGCGAATCAAGATTTGGTTGAATGATTGATGATGTGCAGAATTTAAATTGCATTGAAAGTAAAGAGAACAGGAAATAAATTGCTGAATCTTAAAGAACAAGAAATTAAATGGCAGAAACTTAAAGAGCAAGAAATGTAAATTGCAAGAATCTTAAATGACAAGAAATGTAAATGACTTGAATTGTAAAGGGAATTGGGACTTGGATTTGCAGGAGTTAAACAAAGAGAAATTAATTTGCATCAAACAGAAGAGTAAATGGGAATTGGGGTTGAATCGGATTCAAACAGACAAGTAAAATGAACAAATAAAGCAAGAAACAAAGAATTGAAATGGTAAAATGAGATCTCAGGACCCAGAGACTAGAAAACCAAGTCTAGATCTCAATGCCTTCCTAGATCCAACAAGAACAATAGCAAGGGAATTGTAAATTGCAAAAAGAGTAGATGAGAAGCAAGTAACCGAAATGGAAATTCAATAGCAGTGAAAAATAAACAAGATCCAAGGTGAGATTGAAACAGAATTTCTTCAATTCTTCAACCCAAGATCCAAGACAAGTGTAATTGAAATTGAAAGCAATTAAACTAAGAAATTCAAGATCACTCAAGCTCCCAAACCGAAAAGAAAGCTTTCTAAAAACTAAAAAGGGAAGCTCCCCGAATAACTTGAATTCTAGCCTATTTATACACTTTCTTCAAATGATCTTCAAGCCTTGAGTTGGGCCTTTGCTCTTGGTGGAATTGGGCTGAAAGAGGCCTTGGTTGATTGCTCTTGGAGTTTGAAGAAGAACCAAAGTGAACCAATTGAACCGGTTGAAGTTTTGCAAAAAGTTGGAGTAAAAGTTTGAGCCAAAGTTAGGGGTCTAACTTGAGCTCAAACTTTTCATATCAGATAGCCCATTTGACTGATGCCAACGTTGGTGCCAAAGTTAGGGGTCTAACTTGAGCGCCAACGTTGGCCCTTCCTCATGCACAAATGGCGCCAACATTAGCCTCCAAGTTAGGGGGCTAACGTTGGCGCAAACGTTGGCCATCCTGGAGCATATTTTCATGCCAACGTTAGCCTCCAAGTTAGGGGGATAACGTTGGCGCAAACGTGGGCAGGCCTGGGAGTGTTTTTCAACTTCCCACGTTAGCCTCCAAGTTAGGGGGCTAACGTTGGCGCAAACGTTGGGTGCCCAGTGAGTAGCATTCATGTGCCAACGTTAGCCTCCAAGTTAGGGGGATAACGTTGGCGCAAACGTGGGCAGGCCTGGGAGTGTTTTTCAACTTCCCACGTTAGCCTCCAAGTTAGGGGGCTAACTTTAAGGCTAACTTTTCACCCAAAATTTTGTGCAAAAGTTTGAGGGCTAACTTCAAGTCCAACTTTATGCTTCCTGGTTCAATTTCACTTGTTTAATTGTCCTCTCTTAGCTCCTAGCCATTCCTTCTTTCTTCAACCCTTTTCCAAGCTTTCTTCACCTATCATAAATCAACCAAACACATCAAAGCTATGCTCAAAATCATGAGATGTTCATTCTATCCTAATATGCACCAATTATGGCATCAAACCTCATGAAATTGCATTAATTTATCTATGGTTGATTCAATCAAAGGAAGCATGAAAATCTACCTAAATTAGCTTGCTTATGCCTCAAGAAAGTGCATAATTCAAGTGAAAACAAAAGAAAAAGACTAGTGAAACTAGGCTAAGATGACTTGTCATCACTCACCAAAGCTCCTCAAGCAACACTAATCTCCCAATTGTGCACCAAAACCATCAAATGCACTAACATAACCAATATCACATTCATACATCAACCTAGGGCTCATACAGATGATAAATCACAAGGGTTTGAGCACTTCTTACCTCAGTCCATATGAAGTAGGGATAGAACCCACTTAGAATCCATGTTGGAGTATCCCTAAACACCCAAAATCACAAGATTTCAACACTAACTTCCCAAAAACATGTAACAGTGGGGAATTTCGAAAACTGGACAGAGATGAATGGAATACTCACCACAAAACTTAGATAGAAGACTAGAGGATGAGAAGAGCGACGCGTGGCCGCAAACGGCTCGTCAATCGGAGCTCCGTAGCTCTAGTTATGGTGGTTTGAAAATCAAAGAGAGTTAGGTTTTCTCTCTTCTCTTCTCTCTTCTCAATTCAGCGCCCAACACTCATTCTTTAGGGCAAAATGAGCTGAAATGCTCATAACTAATGTTTATATATGTTGGGTCTTGGGCCCACTTAGGCCCAGTTCACTTATTTTTGTCAGTTGGCCCAATTTTAGACCAAAACCTTTAAGATTAGCGCTCTAAATTGCACTTCAAATATTTCTACCTCCCCTAATTACAATTCCTCATTTCTTAATGTTATTTACTCATAATCAATTTTCTCAGCTGCAGTACCAGACAGGTCTCAGCCGGTACTGCCGATCAAAATTCCACTGCGCGCTTTTACGCAGAAAACTATGTTTTCCGACTCGGAAAAATTCCCTGAATCCAAATATCATATTTAAATCATCAAATTCCAATTGCCAAATCTTCCACCCATATTCTCTCCTACTTAACTTGTTATTTAATTAATTTCGGTTAGACCGGGTATTACATTCTACCCTCCTAACAGAAATTTTCGCCCTCGAAAATTCCATCTATCACTACGAGTACGCGAGCATAGTCTTCCTTTATATCAAATGCATAACAGTTCCAAGGACCTTTTACTCTGCGCGCTTCCGTTGCCACACTCTGATTTCTCTATTCCTGAGGGCCTCGGTCGTTCGTTCAACGCCGACCAACAGCCTCGTTCCTTACTTTTACCGTCTCATCAACTCACACCCTATTAAATCTCAAATTATGTTATCAATAATATTGCCATCATCGTTAATCATAGCCATCATCCCACATCACTATAATCAATCAAAGCATTCTTCGTTTTTAGAATTCAATGAGTTTGGACTAACAAGCTGACAAACTCTTAAGAATCCGCTTTCCTTTACTAATCTATAAAAGCTTTCGAGACACATCTCTTTTGTTGAAGTTACTCAGATCAAAAATCATTTTCAAAAATATAACCAACACTCCTTCAAATTCTTGGAAAAAAAAAATTCAACAGCACCTCCCCAAAAATTGGAGTTTACCACCCGTCACGGGTTCCCTCAAACCAATCTCAATACCGCATCAGTATTGCAATTTAAAGGTTTCCAAACGATTCCTCTGAAACCGATCATTACAAATCTTGATCTAAATCCAAGGTCACCATGACCAAACATCATAGCACTTGGCATTTCAAAACAACGTTTCCAAATCCATCATTTAGGACCATTCCTTATCTATTTAAATCAAAGGAACTAAAAGTCACGGGTTCAATCCGTTTCACCAAAAATCCAGAAATTAACCAACTATATAACAAACACAACACATCATTCTCAACAGAAAATTATTACATCACAGGCATTTATCCATTTGTATTAAGGCAAATCCTTACTCGGACCATCCGGTTTGCTTCTCAGTCTAATATTAAGCTTGACATTCCCAGTTTTACTATATAGGCGGTATTGTAAAATCACGCACTGTCCTTTAAGCTTGATGATAATAATTACCTCAATCTTACTGTCGCAATCGGCCCGCATCCTGACTCTCTCCTTGTTGGCAATTTCTTGATACATGCCCTGGTAACCCACACTTGTGACATACACCTAACCCCAATCGGCACGTCCTATTTGGGTGATGACTTCCACATCTTTGACAGCTCGAAACATCAGAAGAAGTCGTTGTTCGCTTTCCCTTACCGTTTCTTTGGGACTCCTCACTCGTTGCAAAGTTATTCCGTCCTTGGGGAAAGTGTTGTATGTATCCTCTCTCCTTAAACTCTCGACCCCTTGGTGCAAATCCTTGGTTGTGCTCTCTATGACTTCCTTCCTCTGTAACCCTCCTTTTCACACACTCTTCAGCAA
>NC_029777.3:60047244-60048668 GCF_000817695.3 Arachis duranensis
AAAACCTGAATAGCTCCTCAAATTTGTCTGTATACTAAGATACAGACATAGCACCTTGCTTCAACTGTAGTAACTCCAATTCCTTGGCTGTCCTGGTGGAATTTGGAAAGTACTTCTTATAGAATTCCACCTGGAAGGCATCCCAAGTGATAAGATCATTCCCCTGTTGTAGGAGACGTCGAGCCCCTTGCCACCAATGTGATGCTTCCCCCGTGAGCAGATAGGTAGCAAATTTAACACACTGCTCCTCGGGTACTAATTGTGCTTGCAACGCTCGCTCCATAGCCTGAAACCAGGTATCGGCCTCAGTCGGATTGGTGGTTCCCTTGAACTTAGGTGGGTTAACCTTTAAGAAAGTTGCCAGTGTCATCGGGCCCTGAGCTTCCCTTCCACCATTGCCATTATTGTTTATCTGTTGCCCAAGGGCCTCCGCAGTAGCCTGCATAGCAGCAGCCATATTCTCCAATGCCGCCATAAGGTTTACCGGGTAATTCGGGTTGATTTCCGGTTCCTGTGTACTAGTACGATCTCTCTCACGTCCCCGACCGGGTCCACGAGGCGCCATCTGGTTCCTATACACACCAAACAATCGATATCAAGTTGATCAGTCTCAATATCGGAAGTATAGTGCTTCAAAGTACCAAAGGTACACTCATGGACTTCATGCCAGATGTATCGGTTAGATACCTGATGAGCGGATAATTTGTACGCTTTTTGGCACTGTTTTTAGTATGATCTAGTTGGTTTTTAGTATATTTTTGTTAGTTTTTAGTTAAAATTCACTTTTCTAGACTTTACTATGAGTTTGTGTGTTTTTCTGTGACTTCAGGTATTTTCTAGCTGAAATTGAGGGACCTGAGCAAAAATCTGATTCAGAGACTGAAAAGGACTGCAGATGCTGTTGGATTCTGACCTCCCTGCACTCGAAGTGGATTTTCTGGAGCTACAGAAGCCCAATTGGTGCGCTCTCAACGGCGTTGGAAAGTAGACATCCTGGGCTTTCCAGCAATATATGATAGTCCATACTTTGCTCAAGATTTAATGGCCCAAACCGGCGTTCAAAGTCACCCTCAGAATTTCCAGCGTTAAACGCCGGAACTGGCATAAAAATTGGAGTTAAACGCCCAAACTGGCACCAAAGCTGGCGTTTAACTCCAGAAAGAGTCTCTACATGAAAATGCTTCAATGCTCAGCCCAAGCACACACCAAGTGGGCCCGGAAGTGGATTTTTATGTCATCTACTCATTTCTGTATACCCTAGGTTACTAGTTCACTATTAATAGGATCTTTTGACATTGTATCTGTACCTCATGACATTTTACACGTTTCTTTGTGTAATTTCCATAGCATGAGTCTCTAAACCCCATGGTTGGGGGTGAGGAGCTCTGCTGTGTCTTGATGGATTAATGCAATTACTACTGTTT
>NC_029777.3:60049662-60050087 GCF_000817695.3 Arachis duranensis
TTGTGTTTTTCCCTAAAAAATTTTCGAAAATTTGTGTTTGATTTTCTAAAAATTTTAAGTTTGGTGTCATTTTGTTGTTTTTCTCTTTCCTTATTTCAAAAATCAAATCTTTTTCATAAAAATTTTTCAATCATATCTCTCTAATTGCTAGTCTCAAAATCTTTTTAATTAACTAATTGATTCAGTTCTCAATTTGCTTTGATCTTATTTTCTTTTTGATTTTTGAATTTTTTATTTTAATTTCCTTTTGTTTTATTTTATTTTTTTCGGTTATTCAAAAAAAAAAAAAGAAAAAAAATTATCTATTTGCAATCCATATCATTTCCCTTTATCCATTATGGACTTAAGTGGGATTGATCAGTCCAAAAGGACTCTGGGGTCATATGCTAACCCCATTACAGCTGCATATGGGAGTAGCATCTGTA
>NC_029777.3:60051006-60051484 GCF_000817695.3 Arachis duranensis
AGAAATAGGTAAGGAGTTGGCGTCTAACGCCACTCCAGCTTCCACCCCTGGCATTCAAATGCCAGTGGAGGATCAGACATATACAAGTGCTGATAATAACCCATCTAAAAAGGCTTCTCAACCCACATCTGTAGGCAATAAATCTGCAGCAACTAAGGTTGAGGAATACAAAGCTAGAATGCCTTATCCTCAGAAACTCTGCCAAGCGGAACAGGATAAGCAATTTGCCCACTTTGCAGACTATCTAAGGACTCTTGAAATAAAGATTCCGTTTGCAGAGGCACTTGAGCAAATACCTTCTTATGCTAAATTCATGAAAGAAATCTTAAGTCATAAGAAGGATTGGAGAGAAACTGAAAAAGTGTTTCTCACTGAAGAATGCAGTGCAGTCATTCTAAAAAGTTTACCAGAAAAGCTTCAAGATCCAGGAAGCTTTATGATACCATGCACATTAGAAGGTGCTTGCACCAAGACAGCC
>NC_029777.3:60051708-60052194 GCF_000817695.3 Arachis duranensis
GTGCTGGAAATGGAGGAGCACAAGAGTGCAACTCTCATTCTAGGAAGACGTTTCCTAGCAACTGGACGAACTCTCATTGATGTACAAAAAGGGGAAGTGACACTGAGAGTCAATGAGGATGAGTTCAAGTTGAATGCTGTAAAAGCTATGCAGCATCCAGACACACCAAATGACTGCATGGGCGCTGACATTATTGACTTTCTGGTAGAAGAGGTCAATATGACTGAAAGCCTAGAATCAGAGCTTGAGGACATCTTTAAGGATGCTCAACCTGATCAAGAAGAATCAGTGGAAACAAAGGAATTTTTGAAAATTCCTCAGGAGGAGGATGAGCCCCCCAAACCTGAACTCAAACCACTACCACCATCCCTGAAGTATGCATTTCTGGGAGAAAGTGACACTTTTCCAGTGATTATAAGCTCTGCTTTAAATCCACAGGAAGAGGAAGCACTGATTCAAGTGCTAAGGACACACAAGACAACTCTT
>NC_029777.3:60052238-60053123 GCF_000817695.3 Arachis duranensis
ACAAGACAGCTCTTGGGTGGTCCATAAGTGATCTTAAGGGCATTAGCCCAGCAAGATGCATGCACAAGATCCTATTGGAGGATGATGCTAAGCCAGTGGTTCAACCACAAAGGCGGGTAAATCCAGCCATGAGGGAGGTGGTGCAGAAAGAGGTCACTAAATTACTAGAGGCTGGGAGTATTTATCCTATTTTTGATAGCCCCAAGTTGTCCCCAAAAAGGGAGGCATGACAGTGGTTCATAATGAAAAAAATGAACTGGTTCCTACATGAACAGTCACAGGGTGGCGTATGTGTATTGACTACAGAAGGCTCAATATAGCCACCAGAAAGGATCATTTTCCTTTACCATTCAAAGACCAAATGCTAGAAAGACTAGCTGGTCATGATTATTACTGCTTTTTGGATGGCTATTCAGGTTACAACCAAATTGCAGTAGATCTTCAGGACCAAGAGAAAACAGCATTTACTTGCCCTTCTGGCGTGTTTGCCTACAGAAGGATGCCTTTTGGTCTGTGTAATGCTCCTGCAACCTTTCAGAGATGCATGCTATCCATCTTCTCTGATATGGCGGAGAAATTTCTTGAAGTCTTTATGGATGACTTCTCAGTATATGGAGACTCATTCAGCTCCTGTCTTAACCACCTATCACTTGTCCTGAAAAGGTGCCAAGAGACTAACCTGGTTTTAAACTGGGAAAAATGTCACTTTATGGTGACTGAAGGAATTGTCCTTGGGCACAAAATTTCAAGCATGGGAATAGAGGTGGATAAGGCAAAGGTAGAGGTAATTGAAAAATTACCACCACCTGCCAATGTTAAGGCAATCAGAAGCTTTCTGGGGCATGCAAGATTCTACAGAAGGTTTATAAAGGATTTTTCGAAAAT
>NC_029777.3:60053982-60054212 GCF_000817695.3 Arachis duranensis
ATGCAAAGAAAGAAATTAATTTCAGATGCCAAGTACTACCTATGGGATGAACCAGATCTCTTTAAGAGATGTGCATACGGAATGATCCGCAGATGTATACCCAGAGAAGAAGCACAAAGGATCCTATGGCATTGCCATGGATCACAGTATGGAGGACATTTTAGAAGTGAGCGAACAGCCACTAAAGTCCTCCAGTGTGGCTTCTACTGGCCTACTCTCTACAAAGATTC
>NC_029777.3:60055158-60056212 GCF_000817695.3 Arachis duranensis
AGGCAAGTATCAAAAATGAAGGAATTCACAGAGTTACAGAAGGATTCAGCTCAAAAAGCAGAGAAAAAGAGCTTACTGGCGAAAAAACGCCAGTAAGGGGCATTTTGGGCGTTAAACGCTAGAATGGGCACCATTTTGGGCGTTTAACGCCAGTAAAGGTGCCATTTTGGGCGTTAAACGCCAGAATGGGCACCATTCTGGGCGTTTAACGCCAGGTGTGCAGCATCCTGGGCGTTTTAGAAAAACGCCCAGTGATAAAGGAATTCTGGCATTTAACGCCAGCTAGGGCACCTGGCTGGGCGTTAAACGCCCAAAAGGGGCAACAAATGGGCGTTAAACGCCAGAATGGGTGCCATTCTGGGTGTTTAACGCCAGAAAGGTGGGGGGGACCAAGATTTTGTTTTCAAATCAAATTTTTTCAAACTTTCCTTTTCTTACCCATACTTTTCTACATAAACACACCTCAACCTTTCATCATTCACTTTCAAATTTTCAAAAATCTAAAATCATTCTTCAAATCTCTCAAATCATTCCCAAATTTTGTTCAAAAAACTCACTATTTTCTCAATTTCTTTCCATATCTTCTCAAATCTCCTTTCAAATTTTTCTTTTTTTCGAAATCTTTCCTCCCCACTTTATAAATACACGTTTGGCCCCCTAATTCCCCCACACCATTCGAATTTGTTCTTCTCTTCTCTCTCTTCTTTCCTTTCTTTTGCTTGAGGACAAGCAAACCTCTAAGTTTGGTGTGCTTTTCCGTGATCACTAAGCCAAGATTCATCAAGATCATGGCTCCTAAGGAACCAATTTAAGAGGAAAGAAAGAGAATAATCCAAAGAATCTTTGGAATCAAGAGAAGTTCTTAACCAAAGAACATGAAGACCATTATCACAAAATAATGGGTCTGAGGTCAGTGATCCCGGAAGTAAAATTTGATCTGAAAGAAGATGAGTATCCGGGGATCCAAGAGCAAATTCGAAACAGAGGATGGGAAGTTCTAACCAATCCCGAGATAAAGGTTGGAAGGAATATGGTTCAGGAATTCTACTCAAAT
>NC_029777.3:60057720-60058154 GCF_000817695.3 Arachis duranensis
TTTTTCTGTGATTTCAGGTATTTTCTGACTGAAATTGAGGGTCCTGAGCGAAAATCTGATTTAGAGGCTGAAAAGGACTGCAGATGCTGTTGGATTCTGACCTCCCTGCACTCGAAGTGGATTTTCTGGAGCTACAGAAGCCCAATTGGCGCGATCTTAACGGCATTGGAAAGTAGACATCCTGGGCTTTCCAGCAATATATAATAGTCCATACTTTTCCCAAGATTTAATGGCCCAAACCGGCGTTCAAAGTCACCCTCAGAATTTCCAGCGTTAAACGCCGGAACTGGCATAAAAATTGGAGTTAAACGCCCAAACTGGCATGAAAGCTGGCGTTTAACTCCAGAAAAAGTCTCTATACATGAAAGCTTCAATGCTCAGCCCAAGCACACACTAAGTGGACCCAGAAGTGGATTTTTACGTCATTTACTCAT
>NC_029777.3:60058161-60058420 GCF_000817695.3 Arachis duranensis
TTGTATACCCTAGGTTACTAGTTCACTATTAATAGGATCTTTTGACATTGTATCCGTACCTCATGACATTTTACACGTTTCTTTGTGTACTTTCCACAGCATGAGTCTCTAAACCCCATGGTTTTGGGTGAGGAGCTCTGCTGTGTCTTGATGGATTAATGCAATTACTATTGTTTCTTATTCAATCATGCTTGCTTCCATTCTAAGATATTACTTGTTCTTAAACCGGATGAATGTGATGATCCGTGACAATCATCAT
>NC_029777.3:60058717-60063938 GCF_000817695.3 Arachis duranensis
TGAACCGACAGATGGATAGCCGTGCCGTGACAGGGTGCGTTGAACATTTCCACTGAGAGGATGGGAGGTAGCCATTGACAACGGTGAAACCCTTGCATACAGCTTGCCATGGAAGGAGCCTTGCGTGCTCGAAGAAGAAGACAGTAGGAAAGCAGAGATTCAGAAGATGGAGCATCTCCAAAACCTCAACCTATTCTCTATCACTGCAAAACAAGTACTCAATTCACATTCTTTTACTTTTCACAATCAATCCTGATAATTTCTGATATCCTGACTAAGATTTACAAGATAACCATAGCTTGCTTCAAGCCGACAATCTCCGTGGGATCGACCCTTACTCGCGTAAGGTATTACTTGGCGTGGGATCGACCCTTACTCACGTAAGGTATTACTTGGACGACCCAGTGCACTTGCTGGTTAGTTGTGCGGGATTGCAAAAATGTGATTGCAATTTCGTGCACCAATACCCTAACTAGCACAGGCACAAACTCAGAGTATGCATTGAAGCATAAGCAGTTCCAACCCTCAGGCTCACGAGGACGAACTGCTCTGATACCATAATGTAACACCCTAATATTCAAATCGTTATGCTCGAGTCATAAGTCAATGTATTACGGTGGTACGACTCTCAGGTGGATTTTTAATATATAAATATAGGTAATTTCGAAAGGAGTATTAATCGAGAAGCCTGAAAAGAGTAGAAATAAAATCGCGAAGACGTATCACTCACGATTCGACAACGAAAAGATAAAACGTGAAGCCGAAAGCGATATATGGACAAGGCATAAAGGAGATTAAGAGATAGATAACAGATAGATATATATAACATAAGTAAATAGCCACTAGTCGCGACCCGCGAAGTTTAGGCCGGCTAGGGTACAGTATGAAAGTAGTTGACAACAGTATATGCTAATCTCTCCCAAAGGAAACACAAGAGCCTCTATAGGCAAGTTCAAAAGAGTTCAATACATAATATAATCTTTTCAAAACAAGGATGGAGAGATTCTAAGCAAAACACAAAGTAGAGAAAATAAAGATCTTCGCCGTCTCTCAGACGAACCACAGCTCACTCTTGAGCACCTGGACCTGTATCTGAAAAACAAGAGATATATACGGAGTGAGAACCCCGGGCCCATGGGTTCCCAGTACGGTAAAAGTGCCAAATAAATACAATGCACTGCAATAAAAACTCACTAAGCATCTTAAACTCCTTTTCACCAAGTATCCAGCCCAGATTCTCTCTAATCCATAAATAGGCATCTTTCATAAGGGGATACTAAATCTAGTTCATGTTACACATGTTTCCCAACTCGTTGATTCTTCCACGAATCAGACTAAGAATCATAAGTAAAACCATCACCAGTTGTTCTGCCTCAGCAACTCTATATCAATACATCATACCCTCGCCTGGAGCTAGTGAAATCACATCACTGCGTCTACCCAGGGGGCTCAAATTATCTCATTCAAAAATCATCATCATCATGCAATCACATTATCAATTCATCTCATCAAGAACAGCCCTCAACATCCACCGACACCAACATGAGGGATCTCTCAGTTGTACAAATACAAGCAATACAGACAATTAATACACAAATAAGGTACAAGTAGAACAAGTAGCATATAATCAAGTAACATAGCATATATGATGTAGAAATCCAAAACAAATAGGCAAACCCAAACAAATTCAAACATATGCAAATGATGTATGCTTGCCCTATGGCTGATGATATCATCTGTCGGTTATATAGCCAACCCGACATGTCCTGGTAGCTAACCATTGGACAGAAACACCCCTTACGGAGCAAGTAGGTTTGAGCTATAACCCCCTTGCTACTACCCGCTCAACCCAGAGCCAGTGGAACAACCACTACTGCGGCTACTACCCAGGCGGGTGTTTAAAAGCTCAACCTGGAGCGAGTGAATTCACCACTACTGCCGCTACTATCCAGGCGTCACAATCTCTGACCTGGAGCAAGTAGGACGAACCACAACCCTTGCTACTGCCCAGGTATCTTAAGCATTAACCCGGAGCAAGCGGGACGAACCACAACCCTTGCTACTGCCCAGGTATCTCAAACATATATTCATTCAATCTCAATTCATATTATCAATCCTCATTGTTATCAAACCTCAAACATTAACCTGGAGCAAGTGGGACGAACCCCAACCCTTACTACTACCCAGGTATCAGAGTTACATTCATTCAAAACTCCATAATCAACTCATTTATCATAAACATCCTTTTCCATCTCATACCCGGAGCAAGTGGACAACGCCACTGCCTACTACCCGGGGTTACACATCACATTTCAACATCTTCCATTATTATCCATTAACACATTCATTCATTAATCATATATGCATTTATACTCAACCATAATCAATAATGGCTTTGCCGTACTCCGGCAATAACTCAGCCATCCGGCTCATGATTCAATCAAGAACCAGCCATTTATCAATAAATATAGCCCTTCGGCTCATGGCATACACGGTACTTCCACCATCATCCTCCATATCTCGTATAATCATCGTTGATCATCATTGATCATAACTTTTTCCCTTGCTTCACTCGCAAGTTACCACATCCCCTAACTCTTTTCTCATTGATAGCCATATCATAATGATTTAATACGTGAGGGGTGAGATCGGAGGCTTAGAAGTATGAGATTTAGTTTTTAAAACTCAAAAATCAACTTTGGAATGAAAACAGGGCCACGCGTACGCGTACTCCACGTGCACACGTGGATGGCCACAAAGCTCATCAATGCGTATGCGTCATACACGTGAACGCATGGATTGAAACACAGCCAGACGACGCGTACGCGTCAGCCACGCGTACGCGTGGGTGCATTTGCGCCCCAAGCACAAAACTGGCACAACTCTGGCACAACTCTCGGGAAAACGGCTGGGCATTGGGTGCAGCACATCGGCGCACACGTGGATGGTGCCTTCTTGAAAAACGACGCGTACGCGTCAAGTGCGCCTACGCGTGGAGGGTCATTCTGCTAAAAATTTTCTAAGTTAAAAGCTGCAAAATTCACAAATTCAACCCCCAATCTTCCAACGAACATAACTTTCTCATTTTAAATCGTTTTTCACCCGTTCTTCGAACGGCATGGACATCCCGGATCCAATTTTATTTCTAAACAAGTTTGGCACAAAACAGAGATCCAGAGTCCGAGTTATGTCCCATCAAAGTATGCCCAAAAATCATATTTTTCATACAAAACCACAAAGTGTCATTTTCAAAACAAGCCAGTTTCAACCCTTTTTAAAATCAACCAAAACATGCTAGTTTCAACCCTTTTTGAAATCAATCAAAATATACCAAAATCAACATCAAGCCTTCTCAACTCATACATTAATACTTTACCACGATTCACAAAACCACCATACAACCATTTTTACCCATTTCAAACAAATGGCTAAATTACAAACATATCAACATGTCATACATCCTTCCTCATCCCAATTTCCAACAATACTATTTCCAATCAACCATCATTATACATAATCAATATCATACTCACTATCACGTGGTTTCACCCCCAAATCAACCTTAATCATTCCTCAAGCATATATCACAACATACACATCTCTCATGCATTATCATACCATCAAGGCATCAATAATCATACTCACATACATGACCACATAATATATCTCAACCAAAATCCAACATACTTCATCTATACAATTTCACCCAAAGTTACCAATTTTCACACTTCAACTCCTCAAACCTCAATATTCAATAACCAACCCAATCATTCATATATTCATTATCTGAAATTTATCCAATCACTTGTGTCATCATACAATGCACACATCAACTTACCTTCCTTACCTCTTTTCGGCCTCCGGCCCAAAATTTACGGCCTCTGGCCCAATTTCACAATTTAAATGCATAAATCACAAATCAATACTCATTACCCAAAACATCAATTTTTCAATACACCAAGCATACAAGGCCACACAACTCTCAACCCAATCATTAATTCACATTACATACCAACTATGCATATTAGCACCAACCATTTACACAATCCAAACTTAATCCTAGGGGCATCTAGCCTAGAAATTCTCATCACACCACACGGTACTTAAATGAAACTTAAACCGTACCTCTTGTAGCCAAATTAATTGAGCCTCTTCTTTGGAAGTCTCCACCAACCTTAGCCCTAAGCCTCACCAAGCTCCTCAAGCAACTCCAATCTCCCAATTGTGCACCAAAACCCTCAAATGCACTAACATAACCAATATCACATTCATACATCAACCTAGGGCTCATAAAGATGATAAATCACAAGGGTTTGAGCACTTCTTACCTCAGCCCATATGAAGTAGGAATAGAACCCACTTAGAATCCATGTTGGAGTATCCCTAAACACCCAAAAATCACAAGATTTTAACACTAACTACCCAAAAACGTGTAACAGTGGGAAATTTCGAAAACTGGGCAGAGATGAATGAAATACTCACCACAAAACTTAGATAGAATTGTAGAGGATGAGAAGAGCGACGCGTGGCCGCAAACGGCTCGTCAATCGGAGCTCCGTAGCTCAAGTTATAGTGGTTTGAAGATCAAAGAGAGTTAGGTTTTCTCTCTTCTCTTCTCTCTTCTCAATTCAGCGCCCAACACTCATTCTTTAGGGCAAAATGAGCTGAAATGCTCATAACTAATATTTATATATGTTGGGTCTTGGGCCCACTTAGGCCCAGTTCACTTATTTTTGTCAGTTGGCCCAATTTTGGACCAAAACCTTTAAGATTAGCGCTCTAAATCGCACTTCAAATATTTCTACCTCCCCTAATTATAATTCCTCAATTCTTAATCTTATTTACTCATAATCAATTTTCTCAGCTGTAGTACCAGACAGGTCTCAGCCGGTACTGCCGATCAAAATTTCACTGCGCGCTTTTATGCAGAAAACTATGTTTTCTGACTCGGAAAAATTCACTGAATCCAAATATCATATTTAAATCATCAAATTCCAATTGCCAAATCTTCCACCCATACTCGCTCCTACTTAACTTGTTATTTAATTAATTTCGTTTAGACCGGGAGAGGTGTATTCGACCAAGAAGGAGAAGAGAGGTTTGTGTTGTGTGAAAATTAAGGAGAATAGAGGGGTTTATAAGGGAGAGGAGAGGGGGTAGGTTCGGCCATTTAGGGTGGGTTTGGGTGGGAAAGAAATTTGAATTTGAAGGTAGGTGGGTT
>NC_029777.3:60064119-60077022 GCF_000817695.3 Arachis duranensis
GAGAATATGGTAGGTAATGATCCTGTGGGGTCCACAGATCCTGAGGTGTCAAGGATTTACATCCCTGCACCAATTAGGCATGTAAAATACCTTTGCATGCAATTCTGGTGTTTAGACGCCGTAGTGATGTTCATTCTGGGCGTTCAACGCCCATGTGTAGCATGTTTCTGGCGTTGAATACGAGTTCCATGCTTGTTACTAGCGTTCAGCGCCAGCTTTCCTCAGGGCATATTCCTGGCGTTCAAATACCAGGATGTTGCTTGTTTCTGGCGTTCAGCGCCGGATCCATGCTCTGTTCTGTCGTTGAACGGCAGCCAGATGCTCCTTACTGGCGTTTAAACGCCAGTAAGTCCTTCCTTCAGGGTGTGATTTTTCTTCTACTGTTTTTGATTCTATTTTTAATTTTAATATTTTTTCGTGACTCCACATGATCATGAACCTAATAAAACATAAAAGAACAATGAAAATAAAATAAAATTAGATAAATAAAAATTGGGTTGCCTCCCAACAAGCACTCTTTTAGTGTCATTAGCTTGACAGTGGGCTCTCTTGGAGCCACAAAGGTGATTAGGTCAATGTTGTGGACTCCCAACACCAAACTTAGAGTTTGGATATGGGGGTTCAACACCAAACTTAGAGTTTGGTTGTGGCCTCCCAACACCAAACTTAGAGTTTGATTGTGGGGGCTCTGTTTGACTCTGTACTGAGAGAAGCTCTGCATGCTTACTCTCCCTTGTTACAGAAGGATAGCCGTGTGCCTTAAACATAAGGTATTCCCCATTCAATTGAAGGACTAATTCTCCTCTGTTAACATCTATCACAGCTTCTGCTGTAGCTAGGAAAGGTCTTCCAACGATGATGCATTCATCCCCCTCCTTCCTAGTGTCTAAGATTATGAAATCAGCAGGGATCTAAAGGCCTTCAACCTTTACCAACACGTCCTCTACCAATTCATAAGCTTGTCTTACTGACTTGTCTGCCAATTGTAATGAGAATAAGGCAGGATGTACCTCAATGATCCCCAGCTTCTCCATTACAGAGAGTGGCATAAGATTTATTCCTGACCCCAGGTCACACAGAGCTTTTTCAAAAGTCATGGTGCCTATAGTACAGGGTATTAAGAATTTCCCAGGATCTTGTTTCTTTTGAGGTAGAGTTTGCTGAACCTATGTATCAAGTTCACTAATGAGCAAGGGAGGTTCACCTTCCCAATTCTCATTACCAAATAACTTGGCATTCAGCTTCATGATGGCTCTTAGATATTGAGCAACTTGCTCTCCAGTTACATCTTCATCCTCTTCAGAGGAAGAATAATCTTCAGAGCTCATCAATAGGCTTTTTCATGAGCAGATAATTTATACGCTTTTTGGCATTATTTTTAGGTATTTTTAGTAGGATCTAGCAACTTTTAGGGATGTTTTCATTAGTTTTTATGCTAAATCCATATTTCTGGACTTTACTATGAGTTTGTGTGTTTTTATGTGGTTTCAGGTATTTTCTGGCTGAAATTGAGGGACCTGAGCAAAACTCTGATAAAAGGCTAACAAAGGACTGCTGATGCTGTTGGATTCTGACCTCCCTGCACCCGAAATGGATTTTCTGGAGCTACAAAACTCCAAATGGCGGGCTCTCAATGGCTTTGGAAAGAAGACATTCAGAGCTTTCGAGCAATATATAATAATTCATACTTTATTCGAGATTAGACGACATAAACTGGCGCTCAATGCCAGTTCCATGTTGCATTCTGGAGTCAAACGCCAGAAACACGTCACGAACCAGAGTTGAACGCCAAAAACACGTTACAACTTGGCGTTCAACTCCAACAGAAGCCTCTGCACGTGTAAAGCTCAAGCTCAGCCCAAGCACACACCAAGTGGACCCCGGAAGTGGATTTTTGCATCAATTATTTACTTTTGTAGACCCTAGTAGCTAGTCTAGTATAAATAGGATAATTTACTATTGTATTCAGTGTCTTTTGACCACGTTACATCTTTGGTCTCGGTTTTATTCCATTATTCATCTTAGGAGACTATTGATCACGTTTTGGGGGCTGGCCATTCGGCCAAGCCTGAACCTTCATCACTTATGTATTTTCAACGGTGGAGTTTCTACACACCATAGATTAAGGGTGTGGAGCTCTGCTGTACCTCGAGTTTTAATGCAATTACTACTATCTTTTATTCAAATTCAATCTTATTTCTATTCTAAGATACTACTCGTACTTCAACCTGATGGATGTGATGATCCGTGACACTCATCATCATCCGTCCCTATGAACGCGTGCCTGACAACCACTTCCGTTCTACAAGCGAAAGCTAGAGTGCGTATCTCTTGGATTCCTGATGCACGACGCATGGTTGCCCTTGCCTGACAACCGAGCCTTCCATTCCGTGAGATCAGAGTCTTCGTGGTATAAGCTAAAATTGATGGCGACATTCATGAGAATCCGGAAAGTCTAAACCTTGTCTGTGGTATTTTGACTAGGATTCCGGGATTGAATGACTGTGACGAGCTTCAAACTTGCGATTGTTGGGCGTGATGACAAACGCAAAAGAATCAAGGTATTCTACTCACACATGATCGAGAACCGACAGATGATTAGCCGAGCCGTGACAGAGCATTTGGACCTTTTTCACTGAGAGGATGGGATGTAGCCATTGACAACAGTGATGCCCTACATACAGCTTGCCATGGAAAGGAGTAAGAAGGATTGGATGAAGGCAGTAGCAAAGCAGAGATTCAGAAGGAGCACAGCATCTTCATACGCCTATCTGAAATTCCAATCGATGATCTACATAAGTATTTCTATCTTTATTTTCAGTTTATTTATTATTATTATTCGAAAACTCCATAACCATTTATTATCTGCCAGACTAAGATTTACAAGATGACCATAGCTTGCTTCATACCAACAATCTCCGTGGGATCGACCCTTACTCACGTAAGGTTTATTACTTGGACGACCCAGTGCACTTGCTAGTTAGTTGTGAGAGGTTGTGAAGAAAGTGCTGAGTTATAAACGCGCATACCAAGTTGAATGCCATTATAAGAGATCACAATTTCGTGCACCAAGTTTTTGGTGCCGTTGCCAGGGATTGTTCGAGTTTGAACAACTGATGGTTCATCTTGTTGCTCAGATTAGGTAATTTTCTTTTTGTTTTATTTTCAAAAAAAAATTCAAAAAAATTTATCCCTATTTTCGAAAAAAAATTTAATTAAAAATAAATTATTCTATGGCTTCAGAATTTTTAAGAATGGATTCTAGAGTTTCATGAAGCATGTTGAATCCTAGCTGGCTGTAAAGCCATATCCAAATCCTTTTGGAACGAGACTTCAACTAATCACCTCAATGCATGTAATGCCATCCTAACGCTGGCTGGCTATTAAGCCATGTCCAACCCTTGGATTGGAGCTTTAGCCTAACATTGAAAGATTCCTGGAATTCTTCTTAAAAATATTGAATTTCTTATTTTCTTTTTCCTATATGTTTTTCGAAAAATCAAAAAAAAATAATAAAATCATAAAATCAAAAAAATATTTTGTGTTTCTTGTTTGAGTCTTGAGTCAATTTATAAGTTTGGTGTCAATTGCATATTCATCTTGTTCTTGTATTTTTCGAAAATTCATGCATTCATAGTGTTCTTCATGATCTTCAAGTTGTTCTTGGTAAGTCTTCTTGTTTGATCTTGATGTTTTCTTGTTTTGTGTCTTTTATTATTTTTCATGTGCATCTTTGCATTCATATTGTCTAAGCATTAAAGATTTCTAAGTTTGGTGTCTTGCATGTTTTCTTTGCATTAAAAATTTTTCAAAAATATGTTCTTGATGTTCATCATGATCGTCAAAGTGTTCTTGGTGTTCATCTTGACATTCATAGTGTTCTTGCATGCATCATGAATTTTGATTCATAACGTTCATGTTGTGAGTCATTTTTGTTGTTTTTCTCTCTCATCATTAAAAATTCAAAAATAAAAAGAAATATATCTTTTCCTTTTTTCTCTCAAAATTTCAAAAATTTGAGTTGACTTAGTCAAAAAAATTTTAAAATTAGTTATTTCTTATAAGTTAAGTCAAATTTTCAATTTTAAAAATCTTATCTTTTTAAAACTTTTTCAAAAAAACAAATCTTTTTCATTTTCCTTACTAATTTTCAAAAATTTCTTTTTAAATATATTTTTCAAAAATCTTTTTCCTAATTTTATCTTGATTTTCGAAAATTATACTAACAAGTAATATGATTGATTCAAAAATTTGAAGTTTGTTACTTTCTTGTTAAGAAAGGTTCAATCTTTAAATTCTAGAATCTTATCTTTTAGTTTCTTGTTAGTCAAGTAATCAAGTTTTATTTTAAAAAAATTTAATCTTTTTAATTATATCTTCTTATCATATCTTTTATATCATATATTTTTTTCAAAATTTTATCTTTTTCAGAAATTTGATTTTAAAATATCTTTTCTAACTTCTTATCTTCTTATCTTTTCAAAATTGATTTTTAAAATTTTCAACTAACTATTTGACTTTTTGATTGTTTCTTATCTTTTTCAAAACCACCTAACAACCTTTCTCTCTCTAATTTTCTAAAATACCTCCCTCTTTTTAAAAAAAAAATTTCTTTTTAATTAATTAACTGTTTTAAATTTTAATTTTAATTTTATTTCCCCTTTAATTTTCGAAAATCATTAACTCCTTTTAAAAAATTATTTTCAAAAACTTCTCTCTCTCATCTTATTCTATTTATTTAATTATTTACTAACACTTCTCTTCATCTCAAATCTCTGCCTTTATCCTCACCCTTGTGTTTGGATTATTCATTCTTCTTCACTCTTATTCCCTTTCTTCTTCTACTAACAAAAAGGAATCTCTATACTGTGACATAGAGGATTCCTCTTCTTTTTCTGTTCTCTTCTTTCTCATATGAGCAGGAACAAGGAAAAAAGGTATTCTTGTTGAAGCTAATCCGGAACCTGGAAGGACTCTGAAGAGGAAACTAAGAAAAGCCAAATTACAACAATCCAGAGACAACCTTACTGAAATTTTTGAACAAGAAAATGAGATGGCAGCCGAACCCAACAACAATAATGCAAGAAGGATGCTTGGTGATTATACTACACCTACTTCCAAGTTTGATGGAAGAAGCATCTCAATTCCTGCCATTGGAGTAAACAATTTTGAGCTGAAACCTCAACTAGTTGCTCTAATGCAACAAAACTGCAAGTTTCATGGACTTCCCTCAGAAGATCCCTACCAGTTTTTAACTGAGTTCTTGCAGATCTGTGAGACTATTAAGACTAATGGAGTAGATCCTGAAGTCTACAGGCTCATGCTTTTCCCTTTTGCTATAAGAGACAGAGCTAGAACATGGTTGAACTCACAACCTAAGGATAGCCTGGACTCTTGGGATAAGCTGGTCACGGCCTTCTTGGTTAAATTCTTTCCTCCTCAAAAGCTGAGCAAGCTTAGAGTGGATGTTCAGACCTTCAAGCAAAAAGATGGTGAATCCCTTTTATGAAGCTTAGGAAAGATACAAGTAGATGACCAAAAAATGTCCTTCTGACATGTTTTCAGAATGGACCATGATAGATATATTCTAATACGGTCTGTCTGAGTTCTCTAAGATGTCACTGGACCACTCTGCAGGTGGATCCATTCACCTAAAGAAAACGCCTACAGAAGCTCATGAACTTATTGAAATCGTTGCAAATAACCAATTCATGTACACTTCTGAGAGGAATTCCGTGAATAATGGGACGCCTCAGAGGAAGGGAGTTCTTGAAATTGATACTCTGAATGCCATATTGGCTTAGAACAAAATATTGACTCAACAAGTCAACATGATTTCTTAAAGTCTGAATAGATAGCAAAATGCATCCAACAGTACTAAAGAGGCATCTTCTGAAGAAAAAGCTTATGATCCTGAAAACCCTGCAATGGCAAAGGTAAATTACATGGGTGAACCTTATGGAAACACCTATAATTCTTCATTGAGAAATCATCCAAATTTCTCATGGAAGGATCAACAAAAGCCTCAACAAGGCTTTAATAATGGTGGAAGAAACAGGTTTAGCAATGGCAAGCCTTTTCCATCATCTTCTCAGCAACTGACAGAGAATTCTGAGCAAAGCACCTCTAACTTAGCAAATATAGTCTCTGATCTGTCTAAGGCCACTTTAAGCTTCATGAGTGAAACAAGGTCCTCCATTAGAAATTTGGAGGCACAAGTGGGCCAGCTGAGTAAGAAAGTCACTGAAACTCCTCCTAGTACTCTCCGAAGCAATACTGAAGAAAATCCAAAAAGAGACTGCAAGGCCATTGATATAATCAATATGGCCGAACCTAGGGAGGAAGGAGAGGACGTGAATCCCAATGAGGAAGACCTCATGGGACGTCTCTCAAGCAAGAAGGAGCTCCCTACTGAGGACCCAAAAGGATCTGAAGGTCATATAGAGACCATAAAGATCCCATTAAACCTCCTTCTGCCATTCATGAGCTCTGATGACTATTCTTCCTCTGAAGAGGATGAAGATGTAACTGGAGAGCAAGTTGCACAATATTTAGGAGCCATCATAAAGCTGAATGCCAAATTGTTTGGTAATGAGACTTGGGAAGGTAAACCGCCCTTGCTCATTAGTGAACTAGATACATGGGTTCAGCAAACTTTACCTCAAAAAAGACAAGATCCTGGCAAATTCTTAATACCCTGTACCATAGGCACCATGACCTTTGAGAAGGTTCTGTGTGACCTAGGGTCAGGCATAAATCTTATGCCACTCTCTGTAATGGAAAAGCTGGGGATCATTGAGGTACAACCTGCCATATTCTCATTACAAATGGCAGATAAGTCAGTAAGACAGGCTTGTGGATTGGTAGAGGACGTGTTGGTAAAGGTTGAAGGCCTTTACATCCCTGCTGATTTCATAATCTTAGACACTAGGAAGCAGCAGGATGAATGCATCATCCTTGGAAGATCCTTCCTAGCCACAGCAGGAGTTGTGATAGATGTTAACAGAGGAGAATTAGTCCTTCAATTAAATGGGGACTACCTTGTGTTTAAGACCCAAGGGTGTTCTTCTGTATACATGGAGAGGAAGCATGAAAAGCTTCTCTCAGTACAGAGTTAAATAAAGCCCCCACCATCAAACTCTAAGTTTGGTGTTGGGAGTCTACAACATTGACCTGATTACCTGTGTGGCTCCATGAGAGCCTACTGTCAAGCTATTGACATTAAAGAAGCGCTTATTGGGAGGCAACCCAATTTTTATTTATCTAATTTTATTTTTCTTTTATTATTCTTTAATGTTTTATTAGGTTCATGATCATGTGGAGTCACGAAGAAAAAATACTAAGTTTGGTGTGGTAAAAGCATAGCTTTTTGTTTTTCCATAACCATATATGGCACCTAAGACCGGAAAAACCTCTAGAAAAAGGAAAGTGAAGACAAAAGCTTCCACCTCTGAGTCATGGGAGATGGAGAGATTCATCTCCAAAGCCCATCAAGACCACTTCTATGATGTTGTGGCCAAGAAGAAGGTGATCCATGAGGTCCCTTTCAAGCTCAAGAAAAATGAGTATCCGGAGATCCAACATGAGATCCAAAGAAGAAGTTGGGAAGTTCTGACCAACCCCATTTAACAAGTCAGAATCTTAATGGTTCAAGAGTTCTATGCCAATGCATGGATTACTAGGAACCATGATCAAAGTATGAACCCGAATCCAAAGAACTATCTTACAATGGTTCGGGGGAAATACTTAGATTTTAGTCCGGAAAAGGTGAGGTTGGCATTCAACTTGCCCATGATGCAAGGAGATGCACGCCCCTACACAAGAAGGGTCAACTTTGATCAAAGGTTGGACCAAGTCCTTATGGACATATGTTGAAGGAGCTCAATGGAAAAGAGACTCCAAAGGCAAGCCTGTTCAATTAAGAAGACTGGACCTCACACCTATAGCTAGAGGATGTTTGGAGTTCATCCAACGCTCCATCATCCCCACTAGCAACCGATCTGAAGTTACTGTGGATCGAGCCATTATGATTCATAGTATTATGAATGGAGAGGAAGTAGAAGTTCATGAAGTCATCTCCCTTGAATTCTACAAAATACCCGAAAGTCCTCCACCATGGCAAGGTTAGCTTTTTCTCATCTTATTTGCCATCTATGTTACTCAGATGGAGTTATCATAGAAGGAGACATCCCCATTGAGGAGGATAAGCCCATCACTAAGAAGAGGATGGAGCAAACAAGAGAGCCCACTCATGGAACCCAAGAGACGCATGAGGAAGCTCATCACCAAGAAATCCCAGAGATGCCTCAAGGGAAGCACTTTGCTCCCAACAACTATTGGGAACAACTCAACACTTCTCTAGAAGATTTGAGTTACAATATGGATCAATTAAGGGTGGAACATCAAGAGCACTCCATCATTCTCCATGAAATTAGAGAAGATCAAAGAGCAATGAGGGAGGAGCAACAAAGGCGAGGAAGAGACATAGAAGAACTCAAGGACATCATTGGTTCTTCAAGAAGAAAGAGCCACCATCACTAAGGTGGACTTATTCCTTGTTCTTATTTTTTCTGTTTTTTCGGTTTTTATGCTATATGTGTGTTTATGTTTTGTGTCTCTACCTCATGATCATTAGTATTGAGTAACTATATCTTAAGGCTATAAATAATTCCCTAAATCCTTCACCTCTCTTAAATGAAAAATGTTTCTAATTCAAAAGAACAAGAAGTACATGAATTTCGAAATTATCCTTGAATTTAGTTTAATTATATTGATGTGGTGACAATACTTTTTGTTTTCTGTATGAATGCTTGAACATTGCATAATTTTGATCTTGTTGTTTATGAATATTAAAATTGTTGGCTCTTGAAAGAATGATGAACAAAGAGAATGTAATTGACAATCTAAAAAATCATGAAAATTTATTCTTGAAGCAAGAAAAAGCAGTGAAAAAGCAAAAGCTTGCGAAAAAAATGGCGAAAAAAATTAGAAAGAAAAAGAAAAAGCAAGCAGAAAAAGCCAATAGCCCTTAAAACCAAAAGGCAAGGGTAAAAAGGATCCAAGGCTTTGAGCATCAACGGATAGGAGGGAAGTGGTTAAAGTCGTGATCCAAAGCAAAAAGAGTGTGCTTAAGAGCTCTGGACACCTCTAAGTGGGGACTTTAGCAAAGCTTTGTCACAATCTGAAAAGGTTCACCTAGTCATATGTCTGTGGCATTTTTGTATCCGGTGGTAATACTGGAAAACAAAGTGCTTAGGGCCACGGCCAAGACTTATGAAAGTAGGTGTGTTCAAGAATCAACAAACTTAACAAGGAGAATCAATAACACTATCTGAAATTCTAAGTTCCTATAGATGCCAATCATTCTAAACTTCAAAGGAGAAAGTGAGATGCCAAAACTGTTCAGAAGCAAAAGGCTATAAGTCCCGCTCATCTAACTAAAATTAATATTCATTGATATTTTGGGATTTATAGTATATTCTCTTATTTTTATCCTAATTGATTTTCAGTTGCTTGGGGACAAGCAACAATTTAAGTTTGGTATTGTGATGAGCGGATAATTTATACGCCTTTTGGCATTGTTTTTAGGAAGTTTTTAGTAGGATCTAGCTACTTTTAGGGATGTTTTCATTAGTTTTATGCTAAATTCACATTTCTGCACTTTACTATGAGTTTATGTGTTTTTTTATGATTTCATGTATTTTCTGGCTGAAATTGGGGGATCTGAGCAAAACTCTGATAAAAGGTTAACAAAGGACTGCTGATGCTGTTGGATTCTGACCTCCCTACACTAGAAATGGATTTTCTGGAGCTACAGAACTCCAAATGGCGCGCTCTCAACAGCGTTGGAAAGTAGCATCCAGAGCTTTCCATCAATATATAACAGTCCATACTTTAATCAAGATTAGACGACGTAAACTGGCGCTCAACGCCAGTTCCCTGTTGCATTCTGGAGTTAAAACGTCAGAAACACGTCACGAACTAGAGTTGAACGCCAAAAACACGTTACAACTTGGCGTTCAACTCCAAAAGAAGCCTCTGCACGTGTAAAGCTCAAGCTCAGCCCAAGCACACACCAAGTGGGCCCCGGAAGTGGATTTCTGCATCAATTACTTACTTCTGTAAACCCTAGTAGCTAGTCTAGTATAAATAGGACATTTTACTATTGTATTCAGTGTCTTTTGACCACGTCACATCTTTGGTCTCGGTTTTATTCCATTATTCATCTTAGGAGACTATTGATCATGTTTTAGGGGCTGGCCATTCAGCCATGCCTGAACCTTCATCACTTATGTATTTTCAACGGTGGAGTTTCTACACACCATAGATTAAGGGTGTGGAGCTCTGCTGTACCTCAAGTTTTAATACAATTACTACTGTCTTTTATTCAAATTCAATCTTGTTTCTATTCTAAGATACTATTTGTACTTCAACCTGATGGATGTGATGATCCGTGACACTCATCATCATCCGTCCCTATGAACGCGTGCCTAACAACTACTTCCGTTCTACAAGTGAAAGCTAGAGTGTGTATCTCTTGGATTCCTGATGCACGATGCATGGTTGCCCTTGCCTGAAAACCGAGCATTCCATTCCATGAGATCAGAGTCTTCGTGGTATAAGCTAGAATTGATGGCGGCATTCATGAGAATCCTGAAAGTATAAACCTTGTCTGTGGTATTCCGAGTAGGATTCCGGGATTGAATGACTGTGATGAGCTTCAAACACGCGATTGTTGGGCGTGATGACAAACGCAAAAGTATCAAGGGATTCTACTCCGACATGATCGAGAACCGACAGATGATTAGCCGTGCCGTGACAGAGCATTTGGACCTTTTTCACTGAGAGGATGGGATGTAGCCATTGACAATGGTGATGCCTTACATACAGCTTGCCATGGAAAGGAGTAAGAAGGATTGGATGAAGGCAGTAGGAAAGCAGAGATTCAAAAGGAGCACAGCATCTTCATACGCCTGTCTGAAATTCCCATCGATGATCTACATAAGTATTTCTATCTTTAATTTCAGTTTATTTATTATTATTATTCGAAAACTCCATAACCATTTATTATCCGCCTGACTGAGATTTACAAGATGACCATAGCTTGCTTCATACCAACAATCTCCGTAGGATCGACCCTTACCCACGTATGGTTTATTACTTGGACGACCCAGTGCACTTGCTGGTTAGTTGTGCGAGGTTGTGAAGAAAGTGCTGAGTTATAAACGCGCATACCAAGTTGAATGCCATTATAAGAGATCACAATTTCGTGCACCACTTTTCTTGGAGTTAAACACTAGCTCTGGTGCCAGTTTGGCCGTTTAACTCGAGCTTTTATGCCAGTTCTGGCGTTTAACACCTGAAAAGGGTCTCTGACCGGCATTTTGACGCCAGTTTGGGCCATAAAATCATAGAAAAAGTATGGACTATTATACATTGCTGGAAAGCACAAGATGTGTACTTTCCAACGAAATTGAGAGCGTGCCAATTGGGCTTCTGTATCTCAAGAAAATCCATTTCGAGTGCAGGGTGGTCAGAATCCAACAGCATCTGCAGTCCTTTTTCAGCCTCTGAATCATATTTTTGCTCAGGTCCCTCAATTTCAGCCAGAAAATACCTGAAATCACAGAGAAACATACAAACTCATAGTAGAGTCTAGAAATGTTATTTTTGCATAAAAAAATAATAATTATATACTAAAAACTAACTAAATCATACTAAAAACTACCTAAAAACAATGTCAAAAAGCGTATAAGTTATCCGCTCATCAGGAAGCTAACCAGTTTACCACCTCATCCAAGGCAGTCATGAATTTTTGTACATCTCTTTTCATCTCCTCTTGCTCTTGAAGAAGAAAACCAAGGATATCATCCATTGGAGGTTGGGGTGGATGAGAGGGTTCATTATCTTGGAGGAAGGGTTCATAATAGGAAAGTGGTTCGTCATAATAAGGATGTGGTGGTTCAATATTCTCCATTTGTTCCACTTGTTGCATAACACACTCCAATCCTTTGTCTTCAAGTTGAGATTCTACAAACCCGTTCATACCATTCTCCTCGATTGCTCCTCTACAATCATTCTTGGACATGTGGCATGAATCCCATGACTCCAACTTTTGACGGACGGCTGCTTGAAGCTGATCCGTTGATTGCTTGAGAAGATCCTTCGATTCTTGTACTACTTCACTAACATAAGTAGGATCACATTGCTCTTAGATTGATGGACATGGATATTCTTTCATGGAGGATTATGGTGGGAAATAGAATTCTTCTTGTGGTTGAAAATTCACATACATTAGGAGTGGTTCATCTTGGTAATAGTATGGAGGAGGTGGTTCTTTGTGGTATTAGGGTTGGAATGGTGGTGGTTCTTTGTGTGGTTGATGAGCGGATAATTTATACGCTTTTTGGCATTGTTTTTATATAGTTTTTAGTAAGTTTGAGCTACTTTTAGGGATGTTTTCATTAGTTTTTATGTTAAATTCACATTTCTGGACTTTACTATGAGTTTGTGTGTTTTTCTGTGATTTCAGGTAAATTCTGACTGAAATTGAGGGATTTGAGCAAAACGCTGAAGAAGGCTGACAAAAGGACTGCTGATGCTGTTGGAATCTGACCTCCCTGCACTCGAAATGGATTTTCTGGAGCTACAGAACTCCAATTGGCGCTATCTCAACGGCGTTGGAAAGTAGACATCCAGGGCTTTCCAGCAATATATAATAGTCCATACTTTATTCAGAGATTGACGACGTAACTTGGCGTTGAACGCCAAGTTCATGCTGCTGTCTGGAGTTAAACGCCAGAAAAACGTCATAATCCGGAGTTGAACGCCCAAAACACATCATAACCTGGAGTTCAACTCCAAGAAAAGCCTCAGCTCGTGGATTGATCAAGCTCAGCCCAA
>NC_029777.3:60077854-60079516 GCF_000817695.3 Arachis duranensis
TTTTTTCTTTTTATTTTTCGTTTTTCCAAACTATATTTTCGAAAATTAAATAAAAATACAAAAAAAAATTAGAAAATCATAAAAATCAAAAATATTTTGTGTTTCTTATTTGAATCTTGTGTTAATTTTTAAGTTTGGTGTCAATTGCATGTTTTAAAAAATTTTTCTTGCATTTTTCGAAAATCTCATGCATTCATAGTGTTCTTCATGATCTTCAAGTTGTTCTTGACAAGTCTTCTTGTTTGATCTTGATGATTTCTTGTTTTGTGTCTTTTCTTGTTTTTCATGTGCATCTTTACATTCATATTTTTCATGCATTAAAAATTTCTAAGTTTGGTGTCTTGCATGTTTTCTTTGCATCAAAAATTTTTCAAAAATATGTTCTTGATGTTCATCATGATCTTCAAAGTGTTCTTGGTGTTCATCTTGACATTCATAGCATTCTTGCATGCATTCATTGTTTTGATCTAAAAATTTCATGTATTGATTATTTTTGTTGTTTTTCTCTTTCATAATTAAAATATTCAAAAATCAAAAAAATATCTTTTCCTTATTTCCCTCCAAATTTTCGAAATTTTGGGTTGACTTGGTCAAAAATTTTCAAAATTAGTTGTTTTTTACAAGTCAAGTCAAAATTTCAATTTTAAAAATCTTATCTTTTCAAAATCTTTTTCAAAAATCATATCTTTTTTCATTTTTTTTATAATTTTCGAAAATTTCAAAAAATATTTTTCAAAATCTTTTTCTTATCTTTTATATCTAATTTTCGAAAATTAACTAACAAGTAATGTGATTGGTTCAAAAATTTGAAGTTTGTTACTTTCTTGTTAAGAAAGGTTCAATCTTTAAGTTCTAGAATCTTATCTTGTAATTTCTTGTTAGTTAAGTCAATTTTAAAAATGAAATCTTTTTCAAAATATCCTTTTTCAAATATATCTTTTTATCTTTTATCTTATCTTTTTCAAAAATGTTATCTTTTTCAAAATTTGATTTCAAAATATCTTATCCTTTTCTTATCTTCTTATCTTTTTCAAAATTTGATTTCAAACCTTTTTCAATCAACTAACTAATTTGTTGTTTGTTTCTTATCTTTTTCAAAAACTACCTAACTACCTTTCCCTCTCTAATTTTCGAAAATTCTCCCTCTCTTTTTCAAAAAATTCTTTTTGTTTTAAATTTTAATTTTAATTATATTTTATCTCTAATTTTCGAAAATCACTAACTCTTTTTCAAAAATTATTTTCGAATTTTCTCTTCTCCTCCCTTCTTCTATTTAATTATTTAATTACTAACACTTCTCTTCACCTCTCTTCACCCAAAAATCCGAATCCTTCCCTCTTCTTCCTTATACCCCTATCTTCTTCTACTAACATAAAGGAATCTCTATACTGTGACATAGAGGATTCCTCTTTCTTTTCTTGTTTCTTCTCTTTCATATGAGTAGGAACAGGGAAAAAGGCACTCTTGTTGAAGTTGATCCAGAACCTGAAAGGACTCTGAAGAGAAAATTAAGAGAAGCTAAATTACAACAATCCAGAAACAACCTTTCAGAAATTTTCGAACAAGAGAAGGACATGGCAGCCGAAAATAATAATAATAATGCAAGGAGAATGCTTGGTGACTTCACAAAGCCAACATCCAAGTTTGATGGAAGAAGCATCT
>NC_029777.3:60079871-60083158 GCF_000817695.3 Arachis duranensis
GAGTTCTTGAAATTGATGCTCTGAATGCCATATTGGCTCAGAACAAAATGTTGACTCAACAGGTCAACATAATCTCTCAAAATCTGAATGGATTGCAACATGCATCCAACAGTACTAGAGAGGTAGCTTCTGAAGAAGCTTATGATCCTGAGAACCCTGCCATGGCAGAAGTTAATTACATGGGTGAACCTTATGGAAACACCTATAACCCATCATGGAGAAATCACCCAAATTTCTCCTGGAAGGATCGACAAAAGCCTCAACAAGGCTTTAACAATGGTGGACGCAATAGGCTGAACAATAGTAAGCCATATCCATCATCTTCTCAGCAACAGACAGAGAATTCTGAACAAAACACTTCTAATTTGGCCAATATAGTCTCTGATCTGTCAAAGGCCACTTTCAGTTTCATGAATGAAACCAGATCTTCCATTAGAAATTTGGAAGCACAAGTGGGCCAGCTGAGTAAGAAAGTTATTGAAACTCCTCCCAGTACTCTCCCAAGCAATACAGAAGAAAATCCAGAAGGAGAGTGCAAGGCCATTGATTTGATCAAAGTGGCCGAATGCACTAGGGAGGAGGAGGACGAAAATCCTAGTGAGGAAGACCTCCTGGGGCGTCCTTCAAGAAAACAATTAAGAAATAGCCAACAAGCAAGATATTCACAATATGAACATATTCATAATAGCCAATAACATAACAACATTGCAATTTCCCGGCAACGACGCCATTTTGATGAACGGAGATTGTCGGTCGGTAAAGAATTTCACAAATGAAATCTCGTTGCAAGTATAGTTCTAAACTAACAAACAATTCCACAATAAAAAATTTGTTTGTCACAAGTACAAATCCCAATAAAAATAAACCGAAGTATTTAAACCTCGGGTCATCTCTCAAGGAATTACAATGAAGTACTTTATTATTGGCTATGAATTGTATCTTTTGGGGTTTTGAATAAGGAAAAAGAAATGTAAATAGCAAAAGAAATAAACTAACAACTAAGAAAGCTCTTGGCAAGGAATGAGAACTAGAAGTACTATCCGCATTATCATCATCAATTGTGACAAGAATTGTCTATTGCTCCCACTTAGTTAACCTCTAACTATGAAGGAAAGTCAAGTGGATATCAACTTGAGACCACAAGTCCTAGTCAAATCATAGTAAAAGGCTAGCTTTAGTGGCATTCAAGTCAACTAGCAACTTCCAATTATCATTCAACAATAGAGTTTGATAACTCAAGAGTCACTAATTACTCAACACAAGCCAAGAGAAGGAAAACCTAACTCATAACTAAAAAAGACATTTCATCAAACACATAGAAGGCAATAAAGGTAAACATCATAAAGGAAGCTATAACTACAAAAGCAAGAAATCAACAATAGAAAACCAAAGCAAATATGAGAAGACAAGGAAATCATAAATTGCATTGAAAGGAAATGGAAATCAACATAAGAGTTCATAAACTAAAATTAACAATATAAAGGAACTACAAAAGAAGTAAATTGCTAGAACAAATAAAAGAGAAAGGAAAATTAAAGCAAAAGAAGAAGTAGATCTAGATCTAAACTAAGAACCTTAATCTATAGAGAGGCAAAAGCCTCTCTCTAGAATTCTACATCTCTCTTTAAAACTAAGTGTATGAATGATCTCCCCCCTTTGACCCTTCTTCAATTCTGCATGTAATAAGCTCAGAAAATGAGTTGGATTTGGGCCTGAGAAGCTCAAAAATTGCCCCCAGGATTTTCACTTTAATGAGGTCACGTGCAAGCATCGACGCGTACGCGTGGGTCACACGTACACGTGGGTCATGCATACGCATTGCTGGGAAATTTTCCATCCATGTGTACGTATCATGTCACGCGTACGCGTCACCATGCGACTTCATCTTCCACGCCTGCGTGTCTGTCACGCGTGTGCATCAGTGTATGCACTCCAAATCCTTATTTTTGCATGAATTCTCCACTTTGCATGCTTTTCTCTTCACTCCTTTGATCCATTCCTAGCCTTTTCAACCTAAATTCACTAACAAACACATCAAGGCATCCAGTGGAATCAAAGGTGGATTAAAATTAGCAATTTAAGGGCCTAAAAAATATGTTTTCACTTTCAAGCACAAATTGGAAGAAAATCATGAAATCATGCCATTTCATTCAATAAATGTGAGAAAATGTGATAAAATTCCCCAAAATAAGCACAAGATAAACCACAAAATTGGGGTTTATCAAATAGGTTTTCTTGCCAACTATTTTAACAATGAAAGATTCATTCAATGGTAAACTATAATTGACTAAACTCTAATGCCTTAGTGATTTAGTATCCTCTAACCTTCATCAACCACTTTATGGCCACAAAAACCCTAGTTACCCAAAGCTAACAGGATTATATGTCACATATCCCAATTAGTTCATGTAATTAGTGATTTAGGAGAAATTTACTTTCAAGCTATTGTTCAATCGAGATAACTCTTTCAAGAATCACAAGAATTCATATAGAAAAATGGTCACACTTTTGTGCTATCCAGATTCATAGAATAAAATACAAAAGTAATTCTTGAAACTGAATCAATACATTAATTAAAATAGAAAAGCAGTAGTCTTAATCCATAGAAGATAAACAAAGTTCATAATCTTAACCAAAGAGGTTTAGTGGCACATGACTTACAGAGAAAAACTAGGATTCTGAAAAGTATGCCAAAAACCAAAAAGGTTCGAATCCTCTAAAAGAGAGTATCTTTTCTCTTTTTTATCTAACATAATTTGATGTGAAAATAAAATAAAATATTAAATTCTAAAGCATAAAGATATTTTTTTAAATAAAAATTACAAAAAATAAAATTAAAGATAACAACTAAAAGGTAAATGCACTATAATGTTCTTGATTGATCCAAAACTCAATGGTGCGAAGCCTTCTACAATGTTCAGCAACTTGGCTTTCTTTTCTTAGCACTACTCTCCTATGAGCCGCTACTCTCCTCTCCTTGTCTCTTTCAAACTTAACTACCAAAAATAAAATCAAATAAATAAAATAAGAACAATTTTATGAATACCCATATATTAAAATTATACCAAACAAAAAAGCAGCTTAGAATTTTCGATAGAAATAAAAATTTGAACTTCGCAGAACTTCATAGATAGCTAGATAATAAAATTCTACCAAAATACCTGATAAAATCTACCATAGATAACAAAATAAAAAAAATCTAAACTTTTTCTGGATACCAGATAATAGAATTATCCAAAATTAGAAGGAACCCAACAATGGAACTTCAATTCAAACCTGAACTCGTA
>NC_029777.3:60083476-60116797 GCF_000817695.3 Arachis duranensis
TAAAATTTTTATATTTTTTCAATTACTAAATTTTAAATTATAAATAAGAAAATACTTTGTTTAATATAAAAATTTCTAAAAAAATATTTTGAGTAAATATAATAAATCATAAATGACTTATTATTTAATTTTAAAATAATTTTATAAAATTTGAAGTCTTATATTTAATATGTTGAAACAAAATTTTTTATTAGTTACAAAAAAATTTGAATTTTGTGACAAATAAATAACTTGTTACAAAAATATTTTATTTTGTGACAAATTAATTTTTTGTTACAAAATATTTAAAGCTTTTCAAACAAATAGATATTTTGTTACAAAATATTTTAAATTTTTGCAATAATATAATCTTTTGTTACAAAATATTAAAATATTTTACAACAAAACAACAATTTGATACGAAAGCCAACATAATTTGTAACAAAAGAAATCACGTTAGAAAATATTGAAATGTTTTGTAACAAATTTTCTTATTGTTACAAAATATTTACAAAATATTCTTATTTTGTAGCAATAACTAATTATTGTTACGAAAAAACCATAATTTATAACAATTTTAAATTTGATACAAATTTTTTGTTACAAATGCTCCATTTTCTTGTAGTGATAATTGGTGCATATACAAATATTTTACAGTTTTCAAATCATGTAGGAATTTGATCACTATGGACAATTAATTCTGTCCTGGCTGGTAGTAAACCTTGTAAGGGTTGTTTATCGCTATTACACACTTTGTTAGTAGCGGTGACAATGAACCATCCAGCAGCAAAAGTGGGTTTAAGGAATAAGAAGTGGATCATCAAGAACCACCAACCACCAAAATCAAAACTCAATAAAAACAAACAAAATTATCCAATTATCTGAGTTTATGCAAAATATTTGATATTGCTGAGTTTATGCTGCATGATATAATTCTTCCTAACCAGGGGGAATATTGGATTGAATGTTTTATTGCCTATCATATATGATGATTGATGAGATGATGGTAGAGTTTTGCTTTTTAGTTTCACCACACATATGGATTGACTTCTTGTTTTTGTTTTTATGAAGGGGCTAAAACTCATACCCTAAAAAAATTTCACCTCTGTCTATGTGATGGAAGCTATAAGGTCTATCATGACAAACAAATACAGTGAGGGATATCATGGTGCCAGATATTATGGTGGAAATGAGTATGTCGCTCTTTCTCTTTCTTCTATAAGAGTGTCACATTGAAATATTAAATCAATCAATGATTTTTGATCTTTCTTATTTTAGGTATATTGACATGGCTGAAACACTATACCAGAAGCATGCCTTGAAAGCGTTCTGGTTGGATCCAGCGAAATGGGGTGGTAATCACACAAAACTAACATAGTACCTAATTTGTTTTTCATTGTATATAGACAAATTTCCCTGTTTTGGCTTCATAGGACTTTGCTTTCACATGTCACACTTTCTCCAATGAATATTTCTATGTTCAATATGTTGTTTTAGTTCCCAAAGGAAGGGGAAAAGAATCAAAAAAAGAGAAAGCAAGAGAGAGGGAAATGTACCTTATGTGTCTCTTACCCCAATGTTGCAGTAAATGTGCAACCTCTGTCTGGTTCACCTGCAATTTTTCAAGTGTATAACGCATTGCTGAAACCTCACGAGCGAATAATGATGCTTGACCTTTCTCATTTTCCCCTAATAAAGTTGTTCTAAGATTCACTATAATAACTTAACAGTTGATGACGAAAAAATTAATTTCTCATTTTACCACCAGCAAGTATACCGCGTCGTATCAAGTAGTAAACCTCACAAGAGTGAGGTCGATCCCACAGGGATTAAAGGATTTAGAAATCAATATTGAGTTGATTATTCTAGTCAGACGAATCATGTTAGAAGTGATGAGCAAGCATGTAATGTAAACGACAGAAAAGTAAATAAAGGCAATAAAGAGCAAGGAAGGTAAATGACAAGGAATGTAAAGTGCAGAGAAAGTACATGCAGAAAAGTAAATTGCCAAGAAAAGTAAATTGCAAGGAACAAAGTACAAGAGAGTAAGTGCAATAAAGTAAAATGCATAAAAGTGAATGACGGAAGGTAAAGATAGAAAACATAAGGGATTGGAGATGTTAATAATTCATGAATTAATGAATCTCAACCTCAATCATATGAAGTAAGCGATGGCGGATTGCAATAATTGAATCCCAATTCCTTGACAATCCAATTTCTCTTAACACAAACAATTACCAATTCCTTGATCTAGTTGTTCATGAGAAGAGGTGAAGCTCTATTCTCAAATCCATAAGCCACACATGTTCTCAAGTTCTCAATTCCTTTCGAATGGTGTTGATCAAGAGAGTTGTGAGAGATAGAGCTCCAAACTAATTTCCATGATTCCCCTTCCAAGGCTCACATAGAAATTCAATGAGTTAAACCCCTTCTGAAGTGAATAGATCAAAATAAGTATAGAAGTCATCTCCTGGCTACAACAAGTGGATTGAGAAGAAGAAATCAACATCAATCCAATCAAAACTTAAACAGAGCACCTATCCTAAATGTATAGGGATTTAAGTGGTCATTGCTCTCAAATAGGAATTAAAGTGCATGAAAGTAAAGAAGAGGAATAAGGATTTAGAATTAAAATGAAAATTTAGGATTCATAAATGAAAATTAAAGATTGAAAACTAAACAATTACAAAGAAAGAAAAGAAGAGAAAGGGGAGAAGAGTGTATGAGGGGAAGGTCTGGAGACCCTTCCCAAGATGGTGTTCCCCGTCAAGCCTTCCTTTTTTATGAAACTAAAGCCTTTATATAGGCTCCCCTAAATTACAAACTTAAATGAAATTAGAAGCAAATTACAATAAAATGAAAATAAACTATTCTAGATGCCTCTTGTGGCCTTGATTGGTTGACAATTGTGGGCTTGCTTGCATGAAGTTTGGAGTGAAATATTTGATCCAAATTGAGGTTCCAGATTGACTTGGTCGTGATGTTTTTGGGGATTAAAGATGCCTATTGTTTGTGCTCCGATTTCATGCCCACTATTAAGTATTATACATCGTTGGAAGGCTCTCAATGTCAGCTTTCAAAAGCAACTAGAAGCCATCTAATTGGATATCTATGACTCAATTTATGTTCCTTTGAAGGGGACAAGGTCGCTGACATTATTGCTGGCGTTAGTGTGCCAACACTGCCACAAATGCCAGCATTAACGGTGTTAACAATGCCATATTCTAAAGCTCAAACTTATTGTCCACCCATACTATTATATATTATTGGAAAGCCCTGAATGTCAACTTCTATCCTTCATGCAACTCTCTGCTTCATGGGAATGTAGACCCCCTTGATTGACTTCCTCCCTTTCTTCTACATGATGTTCCATTGAGTCCTTTGGGAGAGTTTTCATGTTCCTTTGTTACCATTAGATCCTCTTTAGATATGGAATCCTAGACTGATATACCTCTACCACCTCCTTATTCATTGGGTTTTCACTTGGTACAAGAGCCTATTCATCTTGCTCTTCCACTTCCTCCTTTACACCCACAAATTTATGTTCATCCTCCTTTCTTAGCAATCCTGAGTTTTTCCTTATTCGCTCTAATTCCCTTTCTATTTTCTTGAAGAGGATTTCTTGTTCTTTCCAGGATTGCTCTTATCTTTGACAAAATTGTTCGACTATTAGCTCAAGGGATGAAGGCTGAGAATGATTTTTTGGATAGGTGGGTGTTGTGGTGAAGTTATTTTGAGGGGTATGGAATAAATTTTGTGGGTCTTGAAGTGAGGTTTCTACATAATGGCATGAATTTTGTGGTTGGTGGAATGAATTGTATGGATTTTGAAAGGAATTTTATGTTGAGGCATACTCAAGTGATGAAGAATTTTGACATGAGAAATCAGGAGGTGGGGTTAGACAATTTTCTATAAATAAGTTGAAGGTACATTCAAGTGATGATGGCTCTTGATGGTTGGAATATGAAGCATTAAAATCCTATCCCCAGCTATAATTTGTGTAATTGTCATAACAATATGAGTTATTTTACGGCTCTGGTAGGTATCCCATTTCACTTGATTGTTCACACTCCATCATTCCTTGTTAATAGTCCCAGCCACCATTAGCATAATGACATGAATCATTTTGTGGTGGTGGGCAATATCCCATGTAATTTTCTTGATCATTTTGTGGCCCTAGAGCATATCCCATTTGGGTTGATTGCTCATAATCTATCATTTCTTGGTGATATTCCCAGCCACCATTAGGATAATAACTTGAATTATTTGTGATCGTGGGTAATATTCCATATGATATGATTGATCAAAATGTGAAGTAAACTTCATTGGAATTTTCGTAAAACACAATCACCAAAAAGAATTGAAATTCCTTATATCACAAATAAGGAGTTCTTAGTGAGGCAATAACACAAACACCTTAGTAGCAAGAGATAATTGAAAATTAAAAGAACTTAAAATGATAAAAACAAAAGAAAAAAATGTCTAATCTAGGTAATCAACCACCGGTAGTTTGTTAATCACAATTAATCCCTGGCAACGGCACCAAAAACTTGATGACGAAAAATTAATTTCTCATTTTAGCACCAGCAAGTATACGGGTCGTATCAAATAGTAAAACTCACAAGAGTGAGATCGATCCCACAGGGATTAAAGGATTAAGCAATCAATAGTGAGTTGATTATTCTAGTCAAACGAATCATGTTGGAAGTGATGAGCAGGCATGTAATGTAAATGACAGAAAAGTAAATAAAGGAAATAAAGAGCAAGGAAGGTAAATGACAAGGAATGTATGGTGCAGAGAAAGTACATGCGGAAAAGTAAATTGCAAGGAACAAAGTACAAGAGAGTAAGTGCAATAAAGTAAAGTGCATGAAAGTGAATGACGGAAAGTAAAGATGGAAAACATAAGGGATTAGAGATGTTAATTATTCATGAATTAATGAATCTCAACCTCAATCAAATGAAGTAAGCGACGGTGGATTGCAATAACTGAATCCTAATTCCTTGGCAATCCAATTTCTCTTAACACAAGCAATTGCCAATTCCTTGATCTAATTGTTCATGAGAAGAGGTGAAGCTCTATTCTAAAATCCATAAGCCACAGAAGTTTTCAAGATCTTAATTCCTCCAAAATGGTGTTGATCAAGAGAGTTGTGAGAGCTAGAGCTTCAAACTAATTTCCATGATTCCCCCTCTGAGGCTCACATAGAAATTCAATGATCTAAACCCCTTCCGAAGTGAATAGATCAAAATAAGCATAGAAGTTATCTCTTCGCTACAACAAGCAGATTGAGAAGAAGAAATCAACATCAATCCAATCAAAACTTAAACAGAGCTCCTATCCCAAATGTATAGGGATTTAAGTGGTCATTGCTCTCAAATAAAATTAAAGTGCATGAAAGTAAAGATGAGGAATAAGGATTTAGAATTTAAATGAAAATTCAAGATTCATAAATGAAAATTAAAGATTGAAAACTAAACTATTACAAAGAAAGAAAAGAAGACTGTATGAGGGGAGGGTCCGGAGACCCCTCCCAAGATGGTGTTCTGACGAATGGATTTTTGACGGTTTAGAATTTCTCAAATAAAATCTCGTTGAAGTATAGTTTCTAAACCAAGCAATAATCCTTTCATACAAAAAGTTGTTTGTCACTAAAACAAACCCCTAAATTTATAAACCGAAGTATTGAACCTCGGGTCGTTCTCCCTAGGAATTACAATAGAGTGTCTTGTTATTGGTTGTGATTTATTTTGGGGTTTTGGATAAGAAGCATGAAAAGTAAATGGCAAAGAAAATAAACTAACAACTAACAAAGCTCTTGGTAGGATATGAGAACTAGAAGTCCTATCCTAGTTATCTTCCTCAATTGTGATGAGAATTGTTCATTGCTACCACTTAGTTAACCTCTAACCATGGAGGAAAGTCAAGTGGATGAATCAATTTGATTCCTCAAATCCTAATCAACTCCTAAAGGAAAGACTAGCTTTAGAGGCATTCAAATCAATTAGCAACTTCTAATTATCAATCAACAAGGGAATTAGATAACTCAAAGATAGAAGTAGAAGAAGATGAATTAAAATCTAGATCTAAGAACTAAACATAATCCTAATCCTAATTATAGAGAGAAGTGAGAGCTTCTCTCTCTAGAAACTACTTCTAAACTAAACTATGACTAATGGTTAAAAGTTAGTTGATTCCTCTTCAGTCCTTGGCTTAAATAGCATCAGAAATGAATTGGATTGGGCCCACAAGGCTTCTAAAATCGCTGGCCACGTTTTGCTTCAAGTGGACTAGGTGGCAGCAATGGCGCGTGCGCGTGCGCGCCACCATACTTGTAGCAACTATGGCAAATCTTATATCGTTTCGAAGCCCCGGATGTTAGCTTTCTAACCCAACTGGAACCGCATCATTTGGACCTCTGTAGCTCAAGTTATGGTCGTTTAAGTGCGAAGAGGTCGGCTTGACAGCTTTCCGGTTCTTTCATTTCTTCATGAGTTCTCCAACTTTTCATGCTTTCTTTCTTCATTCCCTTGATCCAATCTTTGCCTCCTAAACCTTAAACCACTTAACAAACATATCAAGGCATCTAATGGAATCAAGGAGAATTAGATTTAGCTATTTTAAGTCCTAAAAAGCATGTTTTCACTCTTAAGCACAATTAAAGGAGAATATACAAAACCATGCTATTTCATTGAATAAATGTGGGTAAAAGGTTATAAAATCCCCTAAAATCAATGCAAGATAAACCGTCAACATGGGGTTTGTCATGTTCCCCGTCAAGCCTTCATTTTTTATGAAACTAAAGCCTTTATATAGGCTCTCCTAAATTACAAACTTATGAAATTAGAAGCAAATTACAATAAAATGAAAATAAATTATTCTAGATGCTTCTTATGGCCTTGATTGGTTGACAATTGTGGGCTTGCTTGCTTGAAGTTTGGAGTGAAATAATTGATCCAAATTGAGGTTCTGGATTGACTTGGTCTTGGTGTTTTTGGGGCTTAAAGATGACTATTGTTTGTGCTCCATTTTCATGCCCACTTTTAAGTATTATATATTGTTGGAAATCTCTGAATATCAGTCTTCAAGGGTAATTAGAAGCACCCCCAATTGGATATATGTAACTCAAGTTATGCTCCTTTGAAGGGGACAAGGTCGCTGGCGTTGGTGTGCCAACACTGCCATAAACGCCAGCATTAACGGTGTTAACATTGCCAGATTTTGAAGCTCAAACTTATTGGAAAGCCTTGAATGTCTACTTTCCAATTCCGTTGGAAGTGCATCATTTGGAGCCCTACAGCTCGAGTTATACTCCATGAAAGGTGAAGAGGTTAGCTGGCCTTACTACAAGTTGATACCATGTTCATCTTTGTATTTTTGGGGCAAGTTTTCTCCCTCAAATTTAGTGTCCACCATGTAGTTCCATATATTCATGGAAAGCTCTGGATTCCTACTTTTCAATGCCATTAAAATCATCTCATTTGGAGCTTTGTAGCTCAAGTTATTCTTGTTTGAAGAAGACACAGGCGGTTAGGAGCAACGTTGTCAGCAACATTGTTGAGCCAAATTTGGGCCACCAGCGTTGCTTGTTATGCTTGGAACGTTGGTAGGCAACGTTTGTGAGCCATCTTTGGCCACCAACGTTGCTCCTCTTTTCCTTGTCAATGTTTGTTAGCAACATTGGTGAGCCAACTTTGGCCACCAACGTTGCTTCCCTTCTCTTCGACAGCGTTCATAGGTGTCGTTGGTGAGCCAACTTGGGCCACCAACGTTGCTTGCTTTCCTCTTGACAATGTTCATAGGCAACATTGGTGAGCCAACATGGGCCACCAATGTTTCTTGCTCCTTCCTTGGCAACGTTCATAGCAATGTTGGTGAACCAACTTTGGCCACCAACGTTGCCTTCTCTACTTCTTCTTTGCCCTTCTCTTACTTCTCCTTTAAACTCCTTTCTTCTTTTATGCTTGTTTTGTGCTTTTTACTTCCTTTTCCACCAATTTCTACAAATTCAAACCAAATTAAAGAATTGAAAGTAATCTATGATTTAAGAACAAAAGTATTCAATAATTAAGCATGATTAGTGAAAATTAATGGTGAAAAAGCATAGAACAACATAACATGATGCGCAGTCATCAGTAGTCCTTTATGAAACATAAGATTATTTTGATTAATAGATTTTCATTTCAGCAATGGGGGCATTTCTTTTCTATTAACATTTGTATAGAGTTATAATCAATTAAGAATAAGAAAGTAATAGTCACTATTGTCATGATGCAAACCGATACCAAAAAGTTTTCTATAGTCTCTATATTTTTTTAAGACAATGCCATACATACTGAATGAAAGCACAGGATATATCGACTATGACCAGGTATTTTTGCACATTGTAGTCTTGTATCATGATCTCTGTATAACCTTCAAGTGTACTTTTTACTTGCTAAGTGATTGAAAATTTTCCAATCCCTATTTGCCTCAAATTAGTCTACTCTCGATTTGAATATTTGTATACCACTTGTGTTAATAAGAGTTTATTTAAAGGACTATGACAGTAATTACCTTTTTCCTAGGAAAAAATAAAAAGAATTAAATAGTAAGAAATGCAGTAATTACTTATGTTGGTTTCTATTACTTCTTTTATTTATGCTAGTATGATCTTTCTAACAGGAAATACCTGAGAAAGATGATTCTATTTTAGCACTTCCAGCAAAGTTTGGAATTTTAAGTGGTTCTTCAGTTTCTGATAATTCAAGGTGTAGAGGGTTGGGGCACGGTAGAGTGCAACATAGGTGTGGAAGGCACATCATAAGAGCAGTGGGTAAGAGCTATGGGAAAAGTGAGGATAAGGATCAACCAGAGGATGATGCTCTTCAAGCCACCATTCAAAAGAGTAACAAGGTTTTTGCTATGCAGAGGGAACTTCTTCAATAGTTGAATGATTTGGAATATATTTATTTTTTATTTAAGAAAAAAAACTTAAATTTTTTTCCATGTTAAGCCGTACACAAAAAGTTTCAAGTTGAGTCCTTTCGAAGCTGTTTTTAGTTGATTTACTTTATCCCCCCTTTTTTATGTGGCTATTGAGTGTTGAGTGATTCAATGCAATTGGACAATTAGGACATTAAATTATGAAAAAAATTGACGAGCATCTGTTTCCTTTTTGGCAGAAGTGCTAAGAAAGGTAAAGTAAATAGTGAGTAAAAACTAAAAAGTAATGGTTAATTTTAGCTTTGGGTTGATTAACTTTCTTATTCAGCTTTGGATGTTGATCACTACATACTAATGACATAATCTAAATGGGACTTTGTTATTTGAATTTAATAAGTTGGTTATCATTCTATTCTGAATAACTTGCCAAAATTATGAGGAGATTTTAAAGTAGTTAATGCATTTGGTGAAATAACAGTAGCTTCTCTATCATGTGTTTGCTAGATGCACATGTATTAAACACAATCTGGTATTGGGTTAAACACATAATAGTAACAAGCCAAGTAAGCAAAGAGTGTAAATGCTTCATGTTTAATATCTTGACTCCATGGGTGGTGCCATATCAGGTCATGTTGTTAATGGAGTCCCTGTGTCAAGCAACTATCATTCAATTAGGACAAATTCTGCAAATGGGTGAGAACATGATGAGCGGATAATTTATACGTTTTTTGGCATTGTTTTTAGGTAGTTTTTAGTGTGATTTAGTTAGTTTTTAGTATATTTTTATTAATTTTTATGCAAAAATTATATTTTTGGACTTTACTATGAGTTTGTGTGTTTTTCTATGATTTTAGGTATTTTTTGGCTGAAATTGAGCGACTTGAGCAAAAATCTGATTCAGAGGCTGAAAAAGGACTATAGATGCTGTTAGATTTTTACCTCCTTGCACTCAAAATGGATTTTCTAGAGCTACAGAAGCCTAATTGGCACGCTCTCAATTGCGTTGGAAATTAGACATCTTGGGCTTTTCAGCAATGTATAATAGCTCATACTTTGCCTGAGATTTGATGGCCCAAACTGGCGGTCCAAGTCAGCATAAAAATTTTGGCGTAAAACGCCCAAACTGGCACTAGAATTAGAGTTAAACGCCCAAACTGGCACCAGAGCTGGCGTTTTACTCCAAGAAAAGCCTACGCATGTGAAAGCTTCAATGCTCAGCCCAAGCACATACCAAGTGGGCCCCAGAAGTGGATTTCTGCATCATTTCCTTATTTCTGTAAACCCTAGGCTACTAGTTCATTATAAATAGGACCTTTTACTTTTGTATTTTCATCTTTTGGATCATCTGTGATCTTTTGATCATCCTTGATCTTGGGATCAGGACTTTGAACCCTTTTTCGATTGTTGCATGTTATTTGGGAGGCATGGCCAATTGTTCTTATGTATTTTCAACGGTGGAGTTTCTACACACCATAGATTAAGGTATGGAGCTCTGCTGTTCCTCATGAATTAATGCAATTACTACTGTTTTCTATTCAATTCAAGCTTATTATTGTTTTAAGATATTCACTCGTATTTCAACCTGATGGATGTGATGATCCGTGACACTCATCATCATCCTCCCTTATGAACGCGTGCCTGACAACCACTTCCGTTCTATCTGCGAGAGCTTGAGTGTGTATCTCTTGGCCTCCTAATTCACGATGCATGGTTGCCTCTCCTGACAACAAAGCTTCCATTCCGTGCAATCAGAGTATTCGTGGTATAAGATAGAATCAAATGGGTGGCATTTTTGAGATACGGAAAGTCTAAACCTTGTCTGTGGTATTCCGAGTAGGATCTGGGATGGGATGACTGTGACGAGCTTCAAGCTCGAGACTGTGGGGCGCAGTGACAATGTACAAAAGGATCAATGGATCTTATTCCGACACAATCGAGAACTGACAGCTGATTAGCCATGCGGGAAACCGTAGAGGACCTTTTTCACTGAGAGGATGGATGGTAGCCATTGACAACGGTGATCCACCTACATACAGCTTGCCATGGAAAGGAGTATGAATGATTGGATGAAGGCAATAGGAAAGTAGAAGCTCAGAGGGAACAAAGCATCTTCATATGCTTATCTGAAATTCCCACCAATGAATTGCATAAGTATTTCTATCCTATTTTATGTTTTATTTATCTTTTAGTTATCAAAACCCCATAACCATTTAAATCTTCCTGACTGAGATTTACAAGATGAACATAGGTTGCTTCAAGTTGATAATCTCCATGGGATCGACCCTTACTCACGTAAGGTATTACTTGGACGACCCAATGCACTTGCTGGTCAGCTGCACGAAGTTGTATATCACGATTTCGTGTACCAGAACGCATTCAACTCCACGTGCTTCTTTTCTTATTTAATCAATCCATAAGGGTTTTTTACTTTTTATTTGTACTCTAATTTATTGAAGATCAATAAATCACTGTAAGTCAATTTATACTGTGTTTGGTGGCTTGACTCATACCTTGTTTCTAAAGTTTTTGTTCTATATAACTATCTTGCTGCCATTATAAGTTTTCTATTGTAGTATACTGCACAACATCCTGTGAAAAATTTCCTCCATCTAAATTTATTACTTATAAAGATATAAAACAAATCATATGCCTTTAGCTAATAGCTTGAGGTTTAAGGAAATTAGGCCAAATAAAAGCATAATGGCTCAATGGCTTAATTGTAGCTCTTTTAAGTGTTTATCCTCTTTGTGCATTATGCTTGGAGTATCATGGTCTTCTTGTGCTTAAATGGTAGTTAAATTGGTGGAAAATTGTGCAGTATGTTCTTATTCCTCTATTTTAGTAATTTCCTTGATAGAATTTTTGCAAGTGAGAGTTGTTTTTGTCCTTCTTAGGTATGGTGATGAACCATAGTACACCTGATATGGATATGGCTATAGCTATTGCATTGAATGGTGCTAGGTCATTGATGCGGTATTTTACAACCACAAACTAACCGGCAAGTGCACTGGGTCATACCAAGTACTACCTTACGTGAGTAAGGGTCTATCCCACGAGGATTGATGGATCAAGCAACAATGATTGATTGATTGGCTTAGTTAGGCAAGCAGAAAACGGTTTTGAGATATTCAAAAGGTTTAAGTTCTAACTCAGAATATCAAAAGGATAGACAAATAAATGAGTTGGGAATAAAATATGGAGAAAACAGTTAAGGCTTAAGAGTTATCTATTTTTCCGAATTGATTTTTCTTACTAACTATTTTAATCATGCAAGATTTAATTCATGGAAAACTATATGTGACTAGACCCTAATTCCTTAAACCTTCCTAGTCTCCTCTAAAATTCATTAACTGCCAATTCCTTGGTCAATTAATTCCAATTAGAAGGTGATGATCAAATTCCAGTTTATATGCCACAAGAATCCTAATTATCCAAAAATAAGGGGATTATATGTCACGTATCCCGTTAAATACAAATAATTAGAAATTCAGGATAATATGTTTTCAAGCTGTTGTTCAAGTAAAGAGCTTTTCCAAGTTATACAAGAACTTAATTAGAACATGGGTCATATTTCCTTCCACCCAAATTCATAAAATAAAGAACGAAAACAATTATTGAAATATAAATCAAAACATGAATTAAATTAGAAAGATCAAATGAATCAATCCATACAAATAGACAGAGATCCTAACCTTAACAATGGAGGATTAGTTACTCATGGTTCAGAGAAGAAAATAAGGATTCTGGTAAAATGTCCAGAGTTTCAATCTGATGGCCTCTAAATTCCTATTTATAACTAATCCTAATAAATTTAAAATCTAATTATCTAAAATTAAAAATAATATCTTTTTCTAAAAATAAGATTTGAATTTAAATCAGAATAATCAGTAGGTCTTCAGTTGATGGGTGGAGACCACAAGTTTTGTCCATTCTACAGCTTCTAATCTGTGTTTTCTGGGCTGAAAACTGGGTCAAAACAGCCCAAAAATCGCCTCCAGCATTTTTATGCGTTTTCTACACGTGGCGCATGGCACGCGTACGTGTCAGTCATGCGTACGCGTCGATGGTCTTTTTCCCGAGACACGCGGACGCGTCGATCACGCGCACGCGTCGCTGAGCAAATCTTCAAATCATGCGTACGCGTCAGTCACGCGCACGCGTCGTCATGGAAGGCTCAAAATCACGCGTACGCGTCAGTCACGCGTACACGTCACTGCTCGCTACCATCTCCTTTGATTCTTGTGCTGCAGAAACTCCATCAAATTCCGCCGAATGCTACCTAAAACAAAATTGTAAAAGACTCAAAGATAGGAAAGATAATTAAACTCAACAAATTATATGCAAATTCACTAGGAAAAGATAGGAAAGATGCTCACGCATCACAACACCAAACTTGAATTGTTGCTTGTCCTCCAGCAACCAAAACTAATATAAGCTTAGGATGTGAATTTGCATGAGAATGAGAAATCTATTAAGCTCATGTCTCTTCTTATAGTGGGCTTTACAACTGCAAATTTTGAATAGTTTTGGCATTTCACTCTCCTTTGAATCAGAAGGATGTCATTGTCATTCGGAATTAAAATCCGGAAAATATTATGAATTCTCTGATCTTTTGTAACTCAGTTTAATCCTTGAACACAACAATTTTTCGTTGGTGCTTTGCACCTTGAGCCTAGCCGTGACTTTAAATGTTTTGTCTCAAGCTTTACTTGATACAGAAACATCACAAGCACCTAACTGGCAAATTCTCTTTAAGTTCTAATTATTTTTATTTTATTTATTATTATTTTTTTATTATTATTATTTTCTTTTTTTATCCCCAAACAGTGGTGCTCAAAGCCTTTGGCGTACTCTGCAATTGATCTTGACTCTAAATGTTTTGTCTCAAGGATTACTTGACACAAGAACACCACAAGCATGTGACTAGAGAAACAACTCTTTGATTTAATTTCATAGAAATAATAATAATTCTCTAAATTCCTGTTCCTTGTACATCAACATTCTTTGATTCAAATTTAAATATGCACTGTTCATGTTATGCATTCAGAATTACACTTAATACCACCACATTTAAGTAAATAAGACTACTCTTAAAATTCACTCAATTTCTCATTCAATACATCACTTCTGTATTTTTTTATTTGACTTCAAACTCAGTGAGTAATACATGAGACATCTTTTTCAGAATTAAAGCAATTAAGAGAAAACTAAACTAGTCCTAGGATTCTAACTAATAAAGGATCATGCAACAAACAAAGAAAACCAGAACATAACATAGAAAAAGAGGGGAGGAATAAAAAATGAAAGGAACTCAACCACCTTAGTTATCCTAGCGGTCACTTTATTCTTCAGGTTGTGCACCTCAGTGAAGATGATTCGCCTCCCATTTGGTGCCAGAGGAATAAACAGAAAACTCTTAAGTGAAGCGTCAACACCAAACATAAAGGTTTGCTTGTCCTCAAGCATAGAAGAATTCAAAATAGAAAGAGACAAATATTATGATGACAGAAAAAGAAAAGGATAAAAGAATAAGAGAGAATTAGGATTGCGAGAGGGGGAAAGAAAATTAAAACTGGGCGGCGAACTAGTGTAGTTGTGCGGCGCTGGCAACGCGTACGCGTGGGTTGCAAAATTTCTTAATGATGCGTCAGCGTCAAGCATGCGTCCGCGTGTTCTGGGTTTTGTGCAATTTGCGTGAAGGCAGCCGCAGACATGCACAACTCACTGTTCGCGTGGCTTGGGAACCAATATTTTCATACGACGCGTGCGCGTCATGCACGCGCAAGCATGGATGGCCGTTTGGTCAAATGACGTGCACGCGTCAGGGACACATCCGCGTGACCAATTTTGTGCGTCTATTATACTTCCTACCCCAAGCCAACATAAATCTCTACCCAAACACTCTTTTATGTCATTTTTTCAGGTCACGCGTGAATGGTGAAAATCACAAACGATGCGCATGCGTGGGGTACGCATACGTGTGGGTTTGTTTGTGCTAGAGGCATCATTCTTGCGCCACTCCCGCGCAACCCTCTGTTCAAATTTATTTTTCACGCACACCCATCTGATGCGTACGCGTCAGCGACGCTTGCGCGTCGGGTGCTCTTTTTTTTCGGTTCCTGTTCTAAAATAGCTGCATGATCAAAAAATTAGTAAGAACTTAATAAAAATAAAATAAGTAAGAAAACTACTACTACAAAAATTAACTAAGGATACGAAATTATCGGCTTGCCTCCTGACAAGCGCTTTTTTAACGTCACTAGCATGACGGTCAGTTCTGCTAGTTCAGCAGATGAGTGGACCTCTGGCGATCAATCTCGCCTCCAAGATAGTGCTTCAACCTCTGGGCATTCATTGTAAATTTTCTGTCAAAATTCTCTTCCTATATTTCCATAGGTCCATATAGTGAAGCTCTGGTAACCACAAACGGTCTTGACCACCGGGATTTCAGCTTCCCGAGAAAGAATTTGAGCCTTGAATTATATAGAAGCACTATTTGTCCTGGCTCAAAGAATCTGATGGCAATATTCTTGTCATGCAGTACCTTGGTTCTCTCCTTATAGAGCTTGGCATTCTCATAAGCTGAAAATATGAATTCATCAAGCTCATTCAACTAAAGCATTCGCTTAATTCCTGTAACTTCTAAATCAAGGTTCAGATACCTGATTGCCCAATAAGCTTTATGCTCCAGCTCAACTAGCAAGTGACAGGCTTTGCCATAGACCAACTGATAAGGGGACATGCCAATGGGAGTCTTGTACGCTGTCTGGTATGCGCAAAGAGCATCATCAAGCTTCCTAGACCAGTCCTTTCTTGAAATACTGACGGTCTTTTCTAGAATCCTCTTATGCTCCCTGTTGGAAACTTCAACCTGTCCACTTATCTGAGGGTGATAGGGGGTTGCCACTTTATGACAGACTCCATATCTCTACATAAGAGAGTCCAGCTGTCTGTTACAGAAATGGCTTCCTCCATCACTAATGAGTGTCCTTGGGACACCAAACTAGCTAAAGATATATCTCTAAAGAAAGCTCATTACCACTTTGGCATCATTGGTGGGCAAAGCCACAGCTTCTACCCACTTGGACACATAGTCAACTGCCACTAGAATATAGTTATTTGAATGTGACGGTGGGAAAGGTCCCATGAAATCAATACCCCACACATCAAATAACTCAACCTCAAGAATCTTCTGCTATGGCATTTCATGGTTGACAGGGAGATTCGTGGCTTTTTCACATCTCTCACGGTGCTTTACAAATGCTCTTGAGCCCTTGAAGAGAGTCGGCCAGTAAAACCCGCTCTGAAACACCTTTGTAGCTGTCCTTTCACCACCAAAGTGGCCTCCATACTCAGAACCATGACAGTGCCATAGAATCTGCTATTTTTCATCATCTGGGACACACCTCCGGATGATTCCATCTGAACACCTTTTAAAAAGGTATGGTTCCTCCCAAATGTAGTACTTTGCATCAGTCAATAGCTTCTTCACTTGTTGCCTACTGTACTCCGTTGGGATAAAATTCATGGCCTTATAATTTGCAATGTCTGCAAACCATGGAGCCTGCTGAATGAGGAACAATTGCTCATCCAGAAACGTCTCAGTCACAGCTATGGGTGGTTGTACTCCTTCTTCAGGCTCAATTGTAGAAAGATGGTCAGCTACTTGATTCTCTGACCCTTTCCTATCTTTTATCTTAATATCAAACTCCTGAAGGAGCAACACCCATCTAATTAATCTTGGTTTAGAATCCTATTTGGTTAGAAGGTACTTCACAACAGCATGATCAGTATAAATAATAACCTTAGAACCAAGAAAATAGGACCTAAACTTATCAACAGCATACACAACAGCTAATAATTCCTTTTCTGTAGTTGTGTAATTCTTTTGGGCATTATTTAACACATGACTGGCATAGTAAATGACATGTACAAGCTTACCATGCCTCTGTCCTAAAACATCTCCTATAGCAAAGTCACTAGCATCACACATTAATTCAAATGGTAGATCCCAGTCAGGGGGAGCTATAATGGGAGCAGAGGTAAGGTTTGCTTTCAGAGTTTCAAAAGCATGCAAATAATCAGAATCAAAGACAAAAGGAACATCAGTAACCAACAGGTTGCTTAGAGGTTTAGCAATTTTAGAAAAATCCTTTATAAGTCTTATATAAAATCTTGCATGACCCAAGAAACTCCTGACTGCCTTAACATTAGTTGGTGGTGGTAATTTTTCAATTACCTCTACCATTGCTCTATCAACCTCAATTTTCTTACTTGAAATCCGGTGTCCAAGAACAATACCTTTTGTAACCGTAAAATGACATTTTTCCCAGTTTAAAACAAGGTTTGATTCTTGACACCGTTTCAAGACAAGAGATAAATGCTTAAGGCAGGATTCAAAAGAATTACCAAAAATAGAAAAGTCATCCATAAATACCTCAATAAATTTTTCAACCATATCAGAAAAAATTGAAAGCATACACCTCTGAAAAGTTGCTGGAGCATTGTAAAGTCCAAAAGACATTCTTCTATAGGCAAATACTCCAAAGGGGCATGTGAATGCTGTCTTCTCTTGATCTTGAGGGTCCACTACAATTTGGTTATATCCAGAGTATCCATCTAGAAAGCAATAAAATGCATGACCAGCTAACCTCTTAAGCATTTGATCATTGAAAGGCAGGGGGAAATGATCCTTCCTTGTAGCAGTGTTGAGCCTCCTGTAGTCTATACACATTTTCTATCCTGTGACTGTTCTTGTGGGGATAAGCTCATTCTTTTCATTCTTGATCACTGTCATCCTCCTTTCTTGGGAACTACCTACACAGAGCTTACCCAAGGACTGTCAGAAATAGGGTAAATAATTCCTGCTTCCAATAGTTTCATTACCTCTTTTTGGACCACCTCTTTCATGGTTGGATTGAGTCTCCCTTGTGGTTTCACAATTGGTTTAGCATCATCTTCAAGGAGGATCTTGTGCATATACTTAGTTGGACTAATCCCCTTCAAGTCACTAATGGTCCACCCAAGAGCTGTTTTATGGCTCTTGAGTATTGAAATAAGCATCTCTTTCTCTTCAGGTTTCAGGGAAGAGCTAATAATCACTGGATATGAGTCATTCTCACCCAAGAACACATATTTCAGAGAAGGAGGTAAGGATTTGAGCTCAAGCTTGGGGGCTTCCTCCTCTGCTGCGTGTGAACCATAGCCTTCTGGGGTGGTGAATTATCAACTTCAACTAATTCATACTCAGAGATAGGATCCAGAATGTCATCAAGCACCTCAGCTTTCAGTACCTCTTGAACAAGTGGTTCAATAACATCTATTTTCATACACCCTTTAGAATCATTAGGGTGCTTGAGAGCTTCAAAATCATGAAGGACCACCTGTTCTTCATTGACCCTCAGGGTCAATTCACCGTTTTGTACATCAATCAAAGCTCTACCTGTAGCTAAAAAGGGTCTCCAAGTATAATAGAGGATTTTACCTCCTCTTCCATGTCTAATATAACAAAATTAACAGGAAAGATGAATGGTCCTACTTTAACAAGTAAATCCTCAACAACACCCACAGGTAATTTAATAGAAAGATCAGCAAGTTGAAGAAAAATACGAGTGGGTTTTACCTCCTCAATTTGAAGCTTTTTCATCACTGAAAGTGGCATGAGATTGATGCTAGCTCCAAGGTCACATAAAGCTCTCTGAATGGTGACATCTCCAATGGTGCAAGGAATTACGAAGCTCCCTGGATCTGGCATCTTCTCAGGAAGGTTATGTTGAATAATGGCACTGCATTCCTTGGTTAACACCACTGTTTCTTGTTCCTTCCAATTCCTCTTATGGGTCAACCGTTCTTTCATAAATTTAGCATAGAGAGGCATTTGCTCAAGAGCTTCTGCAAAGGGAATGTTGATCTGTAGCTTCTTGAAGACATCTAAAAATTTAGAGAATTCCTTTTCTTTGGAAGCCTTCTGAAGTCTCTGAGGATATGGCATTTTTGTCTAGTTTTCAGGAGCCTTTGGCAATGTAGGATACGTGTCTAGAGAGTCAGGGAAAGGGTTGTCTACACGCTTTAGAGGGGCGTGCTCCACTTCTTTCTTTTTCTCCTCTAGAGCTTTCTTTTCAACTAGCTCTTTATTGGCCCTTGTGTTAGAGCCAGCTATTTTACCACTTTTCAATTGAATAACCTTGCAGTCTTCTCTTGGGTTCACCACTGTATCACCTAGAAATGTACTTGCAGACCTCTCAAGTATTTGCTTGCTTAGCTGGCCCATTTGCACTTCCAAGTTTCTAATGGAGGCTTTGGTTTCCTGCATAAAACTCCTCATCATCTCCCAATTAGAATCTTCCTTGGATTTAGAGTTAGCCTGCTGAGGCTGAGATTGGCAGTTATTATAATTGTTCTATTGGAAACCGCCCTGAGAATTATTGTTGAAATTCTAAGGTCTCTGAGATTGGTCTCTCCACCCAAAATTTGGGTGATTTCTCCATCCTTGATTGTATGTCTGAGAATAGGGGTCATTATTGGGATTTCTAGAACCACACCCCATGTAATTGACCTATTTGGAAGAGGATTGAGCATAATCATAGTTATCATTTTGCACTAAATTTCCTGCTATGTCATAAGAGACCCATTGAGGTGGATTTTGGGTGTTGACAGCTGATACTTGCATGCCACCCTTGTATTGAGTAAGTAGATTTATTTGCTGAGACATAAGCTTGTTCTGAGCAAGAATAGCAGTAAGAGCTTCTACTTCCATGACACCCTTCTTCTGAGGAGCCTCAGAGTTAATAGGATTCCTGTTAGATGAGTATAAATATTGGTTGCTAGCAACCAATTCAATAAGCTCAATAGTCTCCTCCGGTGTCTTCTTCTTGTGCAATGAACCTCCTGCAGAATTGTCTAAGCACATCTTGGACATTTCACCCAAGCCTTCATAAAAGATATCTAGTTGAGTCTATTTAGAGAACATGTCTGGAGGACATTACCTAGTCAGTAGCTTGTATCTCTCTCAAGCTTCATACAGAGTTTCACCATCCTTCTACCTGAAGGTCTGAACCTCCACCCTAAGCTTAGTCAGCTTCTTTGGTGGGAAAAATTTAGTGAGAAACTCATTAATCACCTTGTTCCAAGTATCCAAACTCTCCTTGGGTTGAGAATCTAGCCATAGCTTTGCTCCATCCTAAAGCAAACGGGAAGAGTATGAGTTTGTACACCTCTGGGTTCACTCTATTTGTCTTCACAGTATCACAAATCTGCAGAAAATTTAAAATAAATTGATTTGGGTCTTCGTGGGGAAGACCATGATACTGGCAGTTTTGTTGCACCAGGGTGACTAGTTGTGGCTTCAACTCAAAGTTGTTCACAGCTATAGAAGGCACTACAATGCTTTTTCTATACAGATCTGCTGTAGGAGCGGAGAAAGAGCCAAGTACTCTCCTTTGTTGTTCATTCCCATTCGGGTCTGCCACATTGGCATTATCAGCATTGTTAGGATCTATAGTGAATTCTGCAGCCTTGTAAAGTATTGCCTATTGTAAATGTCACCTGAAGGTCCTTTCAGGTTCAGGATCAAAGTCTAAGAGATATTCTTTGTCTCTGTTCCTGCGTATAAACAAGCAGAAAATAAGAAAATATGGAACTCTCTACGTCAGAGTGTAGAAAATTCCCAATGAGGTAACCTAAATAAAGAGATAAAAATATTGAATTAAACAAACAAACACTAAAATTTAAAAATTATTAGTAGAGTTAAGACTAAATATTTTTGAAATTATTAGGCAAATTAAATAAGAAAAATTAAAATAAGACTAACTAGTCAACACCAAACTTAATTTCAGAAATTAAGAAAAATATTAATATTAAATTATTTTTTATTTTTCTTTTAATTTTTTAAATTAAAGTCAAAATTAAAATAAAACTAATAAAATATAAAAAGATAAAATTAATGGGAAGAAACAAAACGAAATAAAAGAAAATAAAAATAAAAAATAAAAAAAGGAACAATAAATCACGAAGGAACAAAAGTTTTTTTTTTAAAATAAAAAAATAAAAAGAAGTAAAAGAGGTGTACGGGACGGGGGAATGGAAAACGGAAAAAAATAAAGGAAAAATAAAGGAAAAGAAAAACTTGGGAAAAAAATTTATAATACCAAAATAAAACTAATTAAAGGAAAAATTATCTAATATAAGCAATCAAACAATGAGTAGTTGTTAATCACAATCAATCCCCGGCAGCGGCGCCAAAAACTTGATGCAGTATTTTACAACCACAACTAACTGGCAAGTGCACCGGGTCGTATCAAGTAATACCTTACGTGAGTAAGGGTCGATCCCACGAGGATTGATAGATCAAGCAACAATGATTGATTGATTGGCTTAGTTAGGCAAGTAGAAAAGGGTTTTGAAATATTCAAAAAATTTAAATTTGAACTCAGAATATCAAAAGGATAGACAAATAAATTAGTTGGGAATAAAATATGGAGAAAACAGTTAAGGCTTCAGAGTTATCTATTTTTCCGAATTGATTTTTCTTACTAACTATTTTAATCATGCAAGATTTAATTCATGGCAAACTATATGTGACTAGACCCTAATTCCTTAGACCTTCCTAGTCTCCTCTAAAATTCATTAATTGCCAATTCCTTGGTCAATTAATTCCAATTAGAAGGTGATGATCAAATTCCAGTTTATATGCCACAAGAATCCTAACTATCCAAAAATAAGGGGATTATATGTCATGTATCCCGTTAAATACAAACAATTAGAAATTCAGGATAATATGTTTTCAAGCTGTTGTTCATGTAAAGACCTTTTCCAAGTTATAGAAGAACTCAATTAGAACATGGGTCATACTTCCGTTCCATCCAAATTCATAAAATAAAGAACGAAAACAATTATTGAAATATAAATCAAAACATGAATTAAATTAGAAAGAGCAAATGAATTAATCCATACAAATAGACAAAGCTCCAAACCTTAACAATGGAGGATTAGTTACTCATGGTTCAGAGAAGAAAATAAGGATTCTGGTAAAATGTCCAGAGTTCCAATCTGATGGCTTCTAAATTCCTCTTTATAACTAATCCTAATAAATTTAAATCTAATTATCTAAAATTAAAAATAATATATTTTCCTAAAAATAAGATTTGAATTTAAATCAGAATAATCAGCAGGTCTTCAGTTGATGGGTGCGGACCACATGTTTTGTCCATTCTGCAGCTTCTAATCTGTGTTTTCTGGGCTGAAAACTGGGTCAAAATAGCACAGATATCGCCCACAGCATTTTTTTTGCGTTTTCTGCATGTGGCGCATGGCACGCGTACGTGTCAGTCACCCGTACGCGTCGATGGTCTTTTTCTCGAGTCACGCGGACGCGTCGATAACGCGCACGCGTCGCTGAGCAAATCTTAAAATCAAGGCTCCAAATCACGTGTACGCGTCAGTCACGCATACGCGTCAGTCACACGTACGCGTCGCTCCTCGCTGCCATCTCCTTTGATTCTTGTGCTGCAGAAACTCTATGAAATTCCGCCGAATGCTACCTAAAATAAACAAAATTGCAAAAGACTCAAAGTAGCATCCATATTGGCTTAAAGATAATTAATTATTTTTTAAACTCAACAAGTTAGATACAAATTCACTAGGAAAAGAAAGGAAAGATGCTTACGCATCAGTCATCCATGTCAGAAATGCCACTGAGCCCGACATTAGTAGCGTCTAATGGTCATTTCCCCTTCTCTGCACCACATATATTAGAAATGTTCACAGATGAACCTTCTCTTGATACGGCCTTTACATCAGATGCGGCAAGTTCTGTAGGACTACAACTTGCACCAGATAATGTCAATGGAGTTTCTAGATCTCTAGATCAAATTCAGTGGAATTTTAGCCTATCTGATTTAACAGCAGATTTGTCGAACTTGGGAGGTAATGGCTTATTTTACTATGTGATCAATCGTTAGATAGATATTACTATTGCTATCACGTCAAAGTTAAGATTGTTGGAGGTCTCAAGCAAAAAGTTGGTGTAAATATCTCATATGTTATATACATGTATATATAAACAAGATTACTGTTTGGTTGTTCTTAATGCTCATTTTTTGTTTAAATTTATTTGGTGCTGTCCAAGATAATGGTTTATCTATTTATTCTTTTTAATTTTGCTTTTAAATTATATTTTTATTGTAGGAATTGGATCAAAAGAGTGAGATTCCATTGCAAAAAGAGTTAGAAAGTAGATCTTTTGAAGTGAATAATAGAACAGTGTGATTTTTTTTATGATAGAGACTTGATGTATTAAGAGTTACATATTAAGACTTCTAATACTTTATGTGTATAAGAGTTATTATTTTTTATTTCCAATACTAAAAAATTATATATTATGATTAATATTTTATTTATGAGTTATGTAATATTTTGTTGATGAGTTATGATTTCTTGTTATTGTGAAATTTTAAACAAAAAAGATTATTTGTTTAACACGATAAAAACTATCTTTTTAAATGATAAAAAAAATACTTTACCCAGAAATGGGCAATTCGTAACTGTCTTTTTAAAAACATGAAATGTCATTTTAACCTGGTAAAAATAGCGGTTTCAAATGCCATTTTAACCAATAAAAATGACACTATCAGGGTAAAAATAGCGGTTCAAAAATGCCATTTTAACCAACGAAAAGTCACTCTGTTAGGGTAAAAATAGAGGTTCAAATACGCCATTTTAACCAACCAAAACGCCACTCTATCAAGGTAATAATGGCGGTTCAAACCGCCATTTTAACCTATCCAAAAACCACCGTTTTAACCCAGGAAATAACAGTGGTTTGAACCGCCGTATTAACCAACAAGAAAATGCCTTTATTTGGAAATAATGGCAGCTTGAACTGTCATTTTAACCTGTTCAAAAACTGCCGTTTTAACCCAAGAAATTGTGGCGGTTTTTACAAACCGCCGTAATAACCAGAATGACACCCAGAATTACGTCACTTTACAATACTGCCACTCTTGGTAATAATGGCGGTTCAAACCTCTGTAAATACAAAAAAAACCGCAGTTTTAACCATTTTTTTTGTAGTGCTATTTCAAGAATGAGTGATTCATTCCATAGCAAACTATAAGTGATTAAAGCCTACTCTCGTAAAGATTTAATCTCCGTAGATCTTACTAAAATGCTACAGACAAGGTCAATTCTTTCAGATCGCAGGGTGAAGTTCAGAAATCTAGTTTAGCACCACAGAAACCTTAATAATCCAAAATTGACAAGCTGATCCTGCTCCCTAGCTGGCGTTGAATGCCAGTTTTGGGCGTTCAACTTGGGAGGTCAATCCTTCTTGGGCGTTGACGTGAGGGCAGAGGTTGGCTAATTAAGAAATAAAATATGGAATACGTTGTGAGTATAGTTCTTAATCAGCTAAGATCCGCCTTGTCAATTTAGAAAAGTTGTCACAAATTTTAGAAATAAAAATACTGGGAGTATGAGTCCCAGGTCGTCTCCTAACGAGTTGCAGAAAAGGGTGCTAATTTATTAATCAGGAATTTGCAAGAAATTTTGAGTTGGATAATGAGCAATTTAAAATAACTGTAAATTAAAGCAATAAACTAAGAATTATTATTAATATTAGAAGGCCTTGACTGGGGGAATGATTAATTGGAAGTTCTATCCTTGTGGGAATCTTCTCAAGTGTAGTGTAAAAGGTTTATTGTTTTCACTTAGTTAACCCTTACTAAATAAAGGAAAGTCAAGTGTTTGAGCTAGCTCTTATCCACAAATCCTAGTCCTCTACCTTGGGAAGATCTAGCGTTAGCAGATACAAAATTAGCCAACAACTTCCAATTTAACCAAACACTTGAGCATTCCAACTCAAGTGTCTCCTCTTAATCAACCCCCATGTCAAGTAAAATTTCTACTCCATTGACATGAATATAACGCTCATAATAATATAAGAAGACATAGCAAATTGAATAAAATAAAATAGAGAATTAAAATTAATTAAAAATAAAAGTAATTCTATATATTAATAAATCCAAAATGCAACATAATTATCTGAATAGGGTTAATGAGCAACTAAAAAGAGTAAAGGAATAAGGAAACGAACTAAAGTAGTAACTTCAGCGGAGGTAATGACTCTTCAACATCCGAAATCCAAAGCAAAAGCATAAAATTATGAATGTAAAGCAAATCTAGATTTAGATCTAAAACTAAAAGCAATCTTAATATCAATGTATATGACTGGATCTCAATATGTGTGGATGTGTCTTGAGTCTCTGCATGTTCCCTAGCTTTATTATGTGTTTCTGGGCCAAAAATCATGTTAAAACGCGGCCCAAAATCACTCCCAACGTGTTCTGTTAATTCTACAGATCGCGCATGTCACGCGTACGCGTCATCCACGCGTGTACGTCATTCAATGTTTTCCTTGCCACGCGTATGTGTCATCCACGTGTACTCGTCGTCCACACGTTCGTGTCATTCGTCCACGCGTACGCGTCGTCTATGCGTTCGCGTCAGGCACACGAACGCGTCACTGCGATTTTCTCCATTTCTCCACTTCACTGGTCATCTATTTAGTTTCTTGTGTTCCTTCCATTTTTGCAAGCTTTCTCTCTATTCTCTAAATCATTCCTGCCCTATGAAGCCTGAAACACTTAACACACTGATCACGGCATCAAATGGTATAAAGGAGAATTAAAATACACAATAAAAATATCTCTAGGAAGCAACTTTTCAACCATAGAACAAATTTGGGAAGGAATTGTAATATTATGCTAATCATATGAGTAAATGGGTAAAGACTTGATAAAACCACTCAATTAAACACAATATAAATCATAAAATAAAGGTCTATCAGGCGTTAAATGCCAAGGCTTGGAGTTTAACCCCAGTTTTGGTAGTCATTCTGGAAGAAAAGTATAGACCATTATATATTATTGGAAAGATCTGGAAGTTTTCTTTCTAAGGCCGTTGAGACCGCGTTAATTGAGCCTCTATAACTCAAGATATGCTCATTGAAATGTACAGAGGTCAGGATTGACAGCATCTGCTATCCTTTCTTCGTCTCTGAACAAGATTTTGCCAATTTTGCCCAAAATTCTCCTAAAATCATAAAAATAATGCAAAAACTCAAAGTAGCATCCAAAGATGAATTTTTCACTAAAACATAGTAAAAATTAATAAAATCTAACTATAAACACTATGAAAATGCTATGAAAAGGGTATAAAATGTTCACGCATCACAACACCAAACTTAAACTGTTGCTTATCCTCAAGCAACCAAAAACAAGATAGGACTAAATAGAAGAGAAAAATACATCAGGTTTTAGAGTTGTCAATGAAGCTCAGTTCCAATTACTAAATGGGGCTATTAGTTCTTTATTTCTGAATATAGCTTTGGCATCTCACTTTCCTTTGAAGCTCAGAAATATTTCCATTCTTTGGAACTAAAATCCAGATGATATTATTGATTCTCCTCTCTATGTTTTCTCTTGATTGATGAACACAACTTCTTTTTGGTGCATTGCACCTTTGAACCTTGCCGTGATTGTAAGCGTTTTGTTTTCAAGTATTACCACCTGATACATAAACGCTACAATCACTTAATTGAGGGGATCCCTTGGATTCGAATTTAGCTTTGCTTAAATTCCCAAACAGTGGTGCTTAGAGTTCTTAAGCGTACTCTTTATAGCATTGGATCACGACTTTAAATATTCAGTCTTAAGATTTTCTTGACACCTTCACACCACGAGCATATAGTTAGTGATAGCAACTCGTTTGAGCTTTTTAGGCCAATTTCGACCCTCTAACCATTGATGCTCAAAGCCTTAGACCTTTTTCTTGGTTTTTTTCTTCTTTTTTTTGCTATTTCTTTTGCTTCAAGAATCAAACTTTTTTATATGTTAGAGAATCAATAATACTTTTCTAAATTCACTATTCTTCAAGAGCCAATATACTCAAGCACAATATCAATTATGCATAGTTAATTCATACATTCAGATAATAAAGATATGGCCACCACATCAAAGTAATCAGAATAACTCATAATATAACTCAAGATCTTATGAATTTTACTACTTTTTCAAAAATTTTCTTTTTAAGCTTAGTGAGTGATACATGAGACATCTTCTAACCATAAAATTTTCAAAATTGAATTACCAGACTAGGAAACAAAGGGAATCCTAAGAGTCATCATGTAAAAGCTAGAATAGGAACAGGAAATAAGATAAAGGAAGGGATAGTGAAACTTAACCACCTCAGTTATGGTGGCTGCTGATCTTCCATGACGATGATTCACCTTCTTTTGGTTCCATTGATGATAATATAAACCTAGAGCTCACTTTGAAATACCAAACTTAAAAAGTTTGCTTGTCCCCAAGCAAAGAAAACTTGGTCCCTTATTGGCATTTAACGCCAGGACTGCTTGCCTCCTTGCTAGTGCCCTGTTCTCCCATTCTGAGTTCTTTTGTTCCTGTTCTAAGCACTGTACATGATCACAAACATTAGAAAACCTAGGAAAACTTTAAAAATTTAGAAAAAAAAGAATAAAATAAAAATAAAACTGAAAGAAACTGAAAGATACTTATGGTTGGGTTGCCTCCGAACAAGAGATTCTTTAATGTCATTAGCTTGAAACTTACTTGGTGAGTTTTCTTCCTCATCTTCCAATTGATTAAAAGAAATGACTCCAAGGGGAAAGAGGATGAGATTAGTGCCCTCAGATTTGAATTCCTCCTAACAATTTTTCTTTTGTTGTTTTCATCTTGATTCTCCTTGCTTATTAGGGTAGGGGTTGGATGTCTTCTTGCTGACCCTTTCTTTTTCACGGATATCCTCTTTTGTTCCTTGGTCACAATTCCCTTTTTAGTATATTTCTTAATTATCTCTACCACTCTGAATTCAGGATTTATGTGTTGTGTGATGGATGGAGTGTACCCTTCATCAACAACCTTTAGAATTGGTAGTTCAATGAACTCACCCTCTAGGTAGCTCTCTGCTTTATTTGAGTGTAAATTTCTGATAAACCATAATTTTATGGTTTATCTTGTGTCTAATTTGGTGGATTTTTATCAATTTTTCCTATATTTATTCATTAAAATAGCATGATTTTGTGAAATTCTCTTAATTGTGCATAATGATTGAAAACATGCTTTGTAGGCTTTTAAATTTCTAAATTTAATTCACTTTTCTCCCATTCGATGCCTTGTTATATTTGATTGAGTGATTTAAGGTTTTGAAGGCAAGAATGGCTTGAAAGAAATGGAAGAAAAGAATGCAAAGTGGAGAATTCATGAAGAAATGAGGATTTGCAGAATTCATGGCAATGCATATACGTGGCCCATGCGTACATGTAGGAGGGAATTCTGCTAGGTGACGCGTATACATGGCCCACACGTACGCATGACAAGCAGCACATGACCAACTTAAAGGCAATATGCTGGGGGTGATTTCTAAGCCATCCAGGCCCAAATCCAACTCATTTCTGATGCTATTGAACGCAATAATTGAAGGGGAATGAACCAAGTAGTCATAGTTTAGTTTTTATCATGTTTTAGGTTAGAATTCTAGAGAGAAAAGCTCTAACTTCTCTCTAGAATTTAGGTTAGGTTAGGTCAAATTTTCTTAGATCCAAGTTTTAATTCTTGTTTTTAGTTCAACACTCTTTATATTTTATTGTTCTATTGTCTTAATCTTCTTAGTTTCTCTTGTTAATTACTTTATGTTACCATTTTCTACTTTCATGAACACTTGTTGGATTTTGATTTTCTCTAATGAAATTTTATGTTTTCATGTTCTTATTGTTTAATTGAGTTCTTATTATTGTTATCTTGCTTTGGGTAGTTGTAGAATTCATATTTCTTTCCAATTTTACCGTGCTTTCTTTTTATGCCTTCCAAGTGTTTGATAAAATGCTTGGTTGGATTTTAGAGTAGATTTTGGTACTCTTGGCTTGTGATTGAGGACTTAGTCCCTTGATATTATTGATGACAAGTTCCATTGGTGATTTAAAGTTGTTAGTGGTTCTAAGACTAACTATTTCCACTTGACTTAATCCTCCGATGTTAGAGGACAACTAAGTGGAATTAACTCTTTGTAATTACCATGTTGTGGTCAATGATCCAAGATAGGAGCCCTTGACTCTTAATCCTTGTCAACACCCATTTTAGTGTCAGTTTTACTTTCTTTTCATTTTTATTTTCTTGTTTATCAAACCCAAGAACAAAAAAATGTACAATCCCATAACCAATAATATGCACAGTTTCCTGCAATTCCTTTGAGAGACGACCCGAGATTTGAATACTTCGGTTTATTTTTATTAGGGTTTATACATGTGACAAACAAATTAAACTTTACTTGAGGGTTGTTTGTTTGATTTAGAACTATACTATCAACAGAATTATTTTGTGAATTTCTAAACTGACACTTATCTTTACATCAATTTCCATAATTGTTTTCCTTCCTTACAACGATGATGATTCTTGATATGAATAATGAGATGGTGGCTCTTGATATGAGTAAAAGAAGCATGGTTCTTGGTATGGATAGAGAGGTGGGAGTTCTTGGTATGAATTTGCAGGGGATGAAGATGGAAATTTTTGCAAAATTTCATCTGTTATCTGTTGCAGTTCTTGGCAAGCAAGATCAAAAGATGATGGTTCTTGATATGAGACAGAAAATGAAGATTCTTGATAGGGATAGAGAGGTGGTAGTTCTTGATAGATGGTATATGGAGCACTAATTTTTCTTTGGTCTTGGCTTTCACAGCCAAAGTCTGGATAATTCCTCCATCCATAGTAATTTAAATCACTTCTTGGGTGTGAGCAGTAACTGATGAGCGGCTATTTTATACGCTTTTTGGGGGTAATTTCATGTAGATTTTAGTAGATTTTTATTAGTTTTTAGGAAAAAATCATATTTCTGGACTTTACTATGGGTTTGTGTGTTTTTCTGTGATTTCAGGTATTTTCTAGCTGAAATTGAGGGAGCTGATCAAAAATTTGATTTAGGCTGTAAAAGGACTGCTGATACTGTTGGATTCTGACCTCCCTGAACTCGGAATGGATTTTTTGGAGCTACAAGAATCCAATTGGCGCACCCTCAATTGGGATAGAAAGTATACATCCAGGGCTTTCCAGCAATATATAATAGTTCATATTTTGTGTGAAGATAGATGACGTAAACTGGCGTTCAACACCAGTTCCATGTTGCAGTCTGGCGTTCAGCGCCAGAAACAGGTTGCAAGTTGGAGTTCAACGCCAGAAACAGGTTACAACCTGGCGTTCAACTCCAGAAACAGCCCAGGCACGTGAGAAGCTTAAGTCTCAGCCCAAGCACACACCAAGTGGGCCCCATAAGTGGATTTCTGCCCTATTTATCTTAATTTACTCATTTTCTGTAAACCTAGGTTACTGGTTTAGTATTTAAACAACTTTTAGAGACTTGTTTTGTATCTGATGACATTTTTAGATCTGAACTTTATTCCTTTTGATGTCATGAGTCTCTAAACTCCATTATTGAGCTCTGCAGCGTCTCGATGAATTAATGTAATTATTTCTGTTTTCCATTCAAACACGCTTCTTTCTATCTAAGATGTTCATTCGTGCTTCACTATGAAGAAGGTGATGATCCGTGACAATCATCACCTTCCTCAATCCATGAACGTGCGTCTGACAACCACCTCCATTCTATATTAGATTGAATGAGTACCTCTTAGATTCCTTAATCAGAATCTTCGTGGTATAAGCTAGAATCCATTGGCAGCATCCTTGAGAATCCAGAAAGTCTAAGCCTTGTCTGTGGTATTCCGAGTAGGATTTAAGGATTGGATGACTGTGACGAGCTTCAAAGTTGCGAGTGTTGGGCGTAGTGACAGACGCAAAAGGATCAATGGATCCTATTCCGACATGATCGAGAACCGACAGATGATTAGCCATGCTGTGATAGAGCATTTGGACCATTTTCACTGAAAGGATGGGAAGTAGCCATTGAAAATGGTGACGCCCTACATAAAGCTTGCCATGGAAGGAGCCTTGCATGTTTGAAAGTGAGAAAGCGTTATGTTGCAGGGATTCAGAAGACAAAGCATCTCCAGAACTCCAACATATTCTCCATTAATACGTAACAATTACTCTTTTTACACCTTTTTTTTATCTTTTACAATCGAGGCTAAAGAATCCTATTGGTATCCTGACTAAGCTTAATAAGATAACCATAGCTTGCTTCAAGCTAACAATCTCCGTGGGATTCGACCCTTACTCATATAAGGTATTACTTGGACGACCCAGTGCACTTGCTGGTTAGTTGTGCGAATTGCAAAAGTGTGATTGCAATTTCATGTACCAAGTTTTTGGTGCCGTTGCCGGAGATTGTTTGAGTTTGAACAACTGACGGTGAATCTTGTTGCTTAGATTAGGAAAAATTTATCTTTTTTACTAGAATTGCATCTTTTATTATCCCTTCTAAAAAAAATTTTCAAAAATATTATTTTTCTTTTTTAATTATTAGTTTTTTTCTGTGAATTTAGTCTCATGTTTTATGTTTGGTGTCAATTGCATGCTCTTCTTTGTCTTTCAATTTTTGACTTGCATGTTCTTTATTTTTCCTTGATCTTCAAATTGTTCTTGTCAATTTTTCTTGTTTGATCTTTGGTTTTTCCTATTTTGTGTATTTTTCGTGTTTTCCTTGTGCAATTTCAAAATATTAGTTTTCAAAAAAAAAATTTATTTTTATTTATTAAAAAAAATATACCTCTTTAAAACACGTTACATTTATAGCTCAATTGGCTAGAGCATTGGTTTATGTTCTTGATAATTGGGTATCTTCTTTTTAAAATCTTTTTCAAAAATAAATTTTCTTTGATTGAATCTTGTGCCAAACTTTAAGTTTGGTGTTCTCTTGTTAATTTTCTTTAAATTTCAAGAATTTATTGTGGTTTTCTAAAAATTTTAAGTTTGGTGTTCTTTCTTTTGTTCTTGTTGTTCTTGTGATTCTTCAAGGTGTTCTTGAGTCTTCCTTGAATTTTGATCTTAAAATTTTTAAGTTTGGTGTTCCTTGGTCTTTTCCCTCCAAAATTTTCAAAAACATGGAGCATTAGATCTAAAAACTTTAAGTCTTGTGTCTTTTGTGTGTTTTTCTCTTTCATCATAAAATTCAAAATTAAAAAAAAATATCTTTTCTAACTATTTTTAAGCCATATTTTTGAATTTTTTTATATAAAAATTCATATTTCAATTTCAAAATTTTTCAAATCTTATCCTTTTAAGATTTTTTTTAAAAAAAATTATATCTTTTTCAAAAATATCCTAACCACTTTCTCTCTCCTCACTTTTTCGAAAATCTTCATAAAATATTAAATTCACATTATCTCCCTTTCTCTATTATGGACTTAAGTGGAAATGAACAGTCCAGAAGGACTCTGGGGTTATATGCTAATCCCACTACTGCTTCATATGGGAGTAGTATCTGTATACCCTCCATTGGGTAGTAGTTTTGAGTTGAACACTCAGCTCATGATCATGGTGCAGCAAAGTTGCCAGTATTCTGGTCTTCCACAGGAAGAACCTACAAAGTTTCTGGCACAGTTTTTACAAATTGCTGATACAGTACATGATAAGGAAGTAGATCAAGATGTCTACAGATTGTTACTGTTTTCATTTGCTGTAAAGCTAAGAGGTGGTTAAATAACCAACCTAAGGACAACATAAAGACATGGAAATAGCTGTCAGAAAAATTCCTGAATCACTATTTTCCTCCAAAACGGATGACACCGCTAAGGTTGAGCATCCAAGGCTTCAAACAAAGAGATAATGAATCCCTTTATGATGCTTGGGAGAGATACAGAGAGATGCTGATGAGCGGATAATTTATACGCTTTTTGGCATTGTTTTTAGATAGTTTTTAGTGAGTTTGAACTACTTTTAGGGATGTTTTCATTAGTTTTTATGTTAAATTCACATTTCTGGACTTTACTATGAGTTTGTGTGTTTTTCTGTGATTTCAGGTAAATTCTGGCTGAAATTGAGGGATTTGAGCAAAACTCTGAAGAAGGCTGACAAAAGGACTGCTGATGCTGTTGGAATCTGACCTCCCTGCACTCAAAAGTGGGCCCCGGAAGTGAATTTATGCATCAATTACTTACTCATGTAAACCCTAGTAGCTAGTCTAGTATATATAGGACATTTATCTATTGTATTAGACGTCTTTTGACCACGTTTCATCTTTGGTCTCAGTTTTATTTTATTCTTCATCCTAGGAGAATATTGATCACGTTTGGGGGTTGGCCATTCGGTCATGCCTGAACCTTCATCACTTATGTATTTTCAACGGTGGAGTTTCTACACACCATAGATTAAGGATGTGGAGCTCTGCTGTACCTCAAGTTTTAATGCAATTACTACTATTTTCTATTCAATTCAGTTTATTCCTGTTCT
>NC_029777.3:60117002-60155647 GCF_000817695.3 Arachis duranensis
GTGATTAGCCGTACTGTGACAGAGTGCAGCATTAGTTTTCACTGCGAGGATGGGATGTAGCCATCAGCCATGGGTGATGCCTCCAGACTGGTTAGCTGTGCGAGTGACAGCCGCACAGGGTATTTCCCCGAGAGGATGAAAGTAGCCACAGCTGATGGTGAACCCCTATACAAAGCTTGCCATGGAAAGGAGTAAGAAAGATTGAGTAGAAGCAGTAGGAGAGCAGGCGTCCTTGAACCATACAGCATCTCCATTCGCTTATCTGAAATTCTCACCAATGAATCTACATAAGTCTTCTATCTCATTTTTTTATTTCTATTTTCTTATTTTTATTTTCTAAACCCATAAACTATTTTAATCTGCCTAACTGAGATTTACAAGGTGACCATAGCTTGCTTCATACCAACAATCTCTGTGGGATCGACCCTTACTCACGTAAGGTTTATTACTTGGACGACCCAGTACACTTGCTGGTTAGTTGAACGGAGTTGTGAATTCAACCAGTGCCATAATAATGATTTCATACAAAGACAAACAACTTAAAGAGAATTGATCACAATTTCGTCCACCAGATGCTAAGAAAACGCCCCTTTGAAATATTTTCAGAGTGGGTGCAGCTAGACATCTTCTATTATGGGCTTACAGAGAGACCTCAGACTTCTCTAGACCACTCAGCTGGTGGGTCTATACATATGAGAAAGACAATAGAGGAAGCTCAAGAGCTTATTGATACAGTTGCCAGAAATCAGCATCTGTACCTAAGCAGTAAACCTTCCATCAACAAAGAGGCTAAAACAGTAACTGCTGAACTCAGTCCTACAGAACAAGTTACTGAATTCAATCAGCAATTGGATTTTCTAACAAAACAGCTAGCCAAATTCAAGGAGATACTACAAGAAACTGGAATGGCTAATATGAATATGGAAATACAGTTGAAGCAAACAGAACATCAATTATCAAAACAAATAACAGAAGAGTGCCAAGCAGTTCAATTAAGGAGTGGGAAAACATTAAATACCTTACTTCAAGGCATTAGGAAGCCAAGAAATGAACAGACTGCTACCCAAAATCCCTCTGAGGACAGTCAGAGCCCAAAGAGGAATAATTTTGGCGCTCAAACGCCAGAAAATGGGTGGGAAGCTGGTGTTGAACGCCCAACCCATGCTTAGTCCTGGCATTCAACGCAAGAAACAAGCAAGGAACTGGCATTGAATGCCCAAAGGAAGCATAGTTCTGGCGTTCAGACGCCAGAAACAGGTAAGGAGTTGGTGTCTAACGCCACGCCAGCTTCCACCCCTGGCATTCAAACGCTAGTGGGAGATCAGACACATACAAGTGCTGATAGCAACCCCTCTAAAAGGCTTCTCTACCCACATATGTTGGCAATAAACCTACAGCAACTAAGGTTGAGGAATACAAAGCCAAAATGCCTTATCCTCAGAAACTCTGCCAAGCGAAACAGGATAAGCAATTTGCCCGCTTTGCAGACTACCTCAGGACTCTTGAAATAAAGATTTCGTTTGCAGAGGCACTTGAGCAAATACCCTCTTATGCTAAGTTCATGAATGAGGTCTTAAGTCATAAGAAGGATTGGAGGGAAACTGAGAAAGTTTACCTCACTGAAGAATGCAGTGCAGTCATTCTGAAAAGCTTACTTGAGAAGCTTAAAGATCCCGGAGGCTTTATGATACCATACACATTAGAAGGTACTTGTACCAAGCAAGCTCTATGTGATCTTGGGGCAAGTATCAACCTAATACCTGCATCTACTATCAAAAAGCTTGGATTGACTGATGAAGTCAAACCAACCCGGATATGTCTCCAACTTGCTGATGGTTCTATTAAACACCCATCAAGCGTGATTGAAGACATGATTGTCAAGGTTGGGCCATTTACCTTTCCCACTGACTTTGTGGTGCTGGAAATGGAGGAGCACAAGAGTGCAACTCTCATTCTAGAAAGACATTTCCTAGCAACTGGCCGAATCCTTATTGACGTCCAAAAAGGGGAAGTAACCCTGAGAGTCAATGAGGATGAGTTTATGTTGAATGTTGTCAAAGCTATGCAGCATCCAGACACCCCAAATGACTGCATGCGCATTGATATTATTGATTCTCTGGAAAAAGAGGTCAATATGACTAAGAGTCTCGAATCAGAGCTAGAAGATATCTTTAAAGATGTTCAGCCTGATCTGGAGGAACCAGAGAGAATAATAGAACCTTTGAAAATCCCTCAGGGAGAAGAGAAACCTCCCAAACACGAGCTCAAACATTACCACCACCCTGAAATATGCATTTCTGCGAGAAGGCGATACCTTTCCTGTAATCATAAGCTCTACCTTAGAGCCACAGGAAGAGGAAGCACTAATTCAAGTGCTAAGGACACACAAGACAGCTCTTAGATGGTCCATCAGTGATCTTAAGGGCATTAGCCCAGCCAGATGCATGCACAAGATCCTATTGGAGGGTGATGCTAAGCCAGTGGTTCAACCACAGAGACGGCTGAATCCAGCCATGAAGAAGGTGGTGCAGAAGGAGGTCACTAAAATTACTAGAGGCTGGGATTATTTATCCCATTTCTGATAGCCCCTGGGTAAGCCCTGTTCAAGTCATCCCTAAGAAGGGTGGCATGACAGTGGTTCATAATGAAAAAAATGAACTGGTTCCTATAAGAACAGTTACAGGGTGGCGTATGTGTATTGATTATCATTTTCCTTTACCATTCATAGACCAGATGCTAGAAAGACTAGCAGGTCATGAATACTACTGCTTCCTGGATGGATATTCAGGTTATAATCAAATAGAAGTAGATCCCCAAGATCAAGAGAAAACAACATTCACATGCCCATCTGGAGTATTTGCATACAGAAGGAAGCCATTTGGTCTGTGCAATGCACCTGCAACCTTTCAAAGATGCATGCTCTCTATTTTCTCTGATATGGTGGAAAAATTTCTGGAAGTCTTCATGGATGACTTTTCAGTGTTTGGAGACTCATTCAGCTCCTGTCTTGACCATCTAGCACTTGTTCTAAAGAGATGCCAAGAGACTAATCTGGTTTTAAACTGGGAGAACTATCACTTTACGGTGACTGAAGGAATTCTCCTTGGGCACAAAATTTCAAACAAGGGAAGAGAGGTGGATCAAGCTAACATGGAGGTAATTGAAAAATTACCACCACATGCCAATGTTAAGGCAATCAGAAGCTTTCTGTGGCATGCAGGATTCTATAGGAGGTTTATAAAAGATTTTCCAAAATCGCCAAACTTCTGAGTAATCTGCTAGCTGCTGACAAGTCATTTAGCTTTGATAAGGAGTGTCTGCAGGCATTTGAGACTCTGAAAGTTAAGCTGGTCACAGCACCAGTTATCTCTGCACCATACTGGACATTACCATTTGAACTGATGTGTGATGCCAGTGACCATGCCATTGGTGCAGTGTTGGGACAAAGGCATGACAAGCTTCTGCACGTCATTTACTATGCAAGTCGTGTTTTAAATGACACACAGAAGAACTACACAACCACAGAAAAAAAGTTACTTGCAGTGGCTTACGCCATTGACAAGTTCAGATCTTATTTAGTATGATCAAAAGTGATTGTGTACACTGACCATGCTGCTCTTAAATATCTACTCACAAAGCAGAATTTAAAATCCAGACTCATCAGATGGGTGTTGCTTCTGCAGGAGTTTGATATAGAAATAAGAGACAGAAAAGGGACAGAGAACCAAGTAGCAGATCATCTGTCCCGAATAGATCCAGTAGAAGGGGCATCCCTCCCTCTTACTGAAATCTCTGAAAACTTTCCGGATGAGCACCTCTTTGCCATCCCGGAAGTGCCATGGTTTGCAGACATTAAAAACTACAAGGCAGTGAAATTCATACCCAAAGAGTACAGTAGGCAGCAAACAAAGAAATTGATCACGGATGCAAAGTACTATCTTTGGGATGAACCATATCTCTTCAAGAGATGTGCAGACGGAGTAATCCATAGATGTGTGCCTAAAGAAGAAGCACAGAAGATCCTCTGACACTGCCATGGATCACAGTATAGAGGACATTTTGGAAGTGAGTGAACAGCTACAAGAGTCCTCCAATGTGGCTTCTACTGGCCTACTCTCTATAAAGACTCCCGAGTGTTTGTACTTAATTGTGACAGTTGCCAAAAATCTAGCAATCTGCCTCACAGTTATGCCATGCCTCAACAAGGGATCTTGGAGATTGAGTTGTTTGATGTATGGGGTGTTGACTTCATGGGACCTTTCCCACCATCATACTCAAACATTTATATTCTGGTGGCAGTGGACTATGTATCCAAATGGGTGGAAGCTATTGCAACACCCACTAATGATACTAAGACCGTGCTGAAATTCCTCCAGAAACACATCTTTAGCAGATTTGGTATCCCTAGAGTACTAATCAATAATGGGGGCACTCATTTCTGCAATAAATAGCTTTACTCTGCTTTGGTTCGATATGGAGTTAGCCATAGGATAGCTACTCCATATCATCCACAGACAAATGGGCAAGCTGAAGTCTCTAATAGAGAACTTAAAAGAATCCTGGAACAGACTGTGATTAACCGTAGAAGGGATTGGGAAAGAAGCTTTGATGATTCTCTGTGGGCATACAAAACAGCATTCAAGACACCTATAGGAACTTCTCCATACCATCTGGTGTATGGAAAAGCCTGTCACTTGCCAATTGAATTGGAACATAAGGCTTATTGGGTAACCAGATTCCTAAACCTTGATGCCAAGTTAGCTGGAGAAAAACGATTACTCCAGTTAAATGAGCTAGAGGAATTCAGACTCAATGCTTTCGAAAATGCAAAAATTACAAAGAGAAAGCAAAAAGATGGCATGATAAGAAACTGTCATCCATAGTCTTTGAGCCAGGGCAGAAAGTTCTGCTATTTAATTCTAGGCTCAGATTATTTCCGGGAAATTGAAATCCCGGTAGAGAGGTCCATATGTGATTACAAGTGTGTCACCATATGGATACGTGGAGCTTCAGGATAATGATTCTAACAAAAAATTCATTGTTAATGGACAGAGAGTCAAACATTATCTTGAAAGCAATTTTGAGCAAGAATGCTCAAAACTTAGACTTGATTAAAGCTCAGTAATAGTCCAGCTAAAGACAATAAAGAAGCGCTTGTTGGGAGGCAACCCAGCCATTTACAAAGTTTATTTGTTAATTAATTAATTTTTACAGGTTTATGTCAATTATCTTCAAGGTAAAATAGCAATTGCTTGAGTTCACAAAGTTACAGAAGGATCCACAGGATAAAACAGCAAAAAGGAAGCTCATTAGTGCGAAAAAGCCAGTAAGAGCTGTTTTGGGTGCTGAACGCCCAAAAGAAGCATCTACTGGGCGTTCAACGCCAGTAAGGATAGCCATCTGGGCGTTAAACGCCAGAAAGAAGCATCTTCTGGGTGTTGAACGCCAGAAAGAAGCACCTTCTGGGCGTTTAGAGCCAGATTTATAGCATCCTGAGCGTTCAAAAAAACGCCCAGTGACAAAGGAGTTCCTGGCGTTCAACGCCAGCTAGAAGCAACAGCTAGGCATTGAACGCCCAGGAGAAGCTGCGAATGGGCGTTAAATGCCCAAAACATGCAGCATTTGGGCGTTTAACACCAGGATTGTGGAGAGGAGGACAAGCAAACCTCTAAGTTTGGAGTGTTTTTCTGTGATCACTGAGCTAAAACTCATCAAGATCATGGCACTTAAGGGAAAACAAACTACTTCAAGAGGCAAGAAAGAGAATATTCCAAAACCACTTTGGAATTAAGAGAAGTTCTTAACTAAAGAACATGCAGACCATTACCACAAAATAATGGGTCTGAGATAAATATCCGGAGATACAGGAGCTGAAGCGCCAGAAGCTGTCTCTTGAAGGACCAGATACCCCACAAGTTGAAGGAGCACCCATCATCTCCCAAAGCAAAGGTTGTTGACTCCTAATCTTAAACTTAATTCTGTGATAATTGTTCTTATTAGGAATTTACCTTAGAAGTTACATATGAGTAGTAGTAATTAGTACCTCTATCTTGATTTTATTTCCAATTAAGCTATAATTTATTTTTCTCATCATCATCAAACATGAATAAAATAGTAGACTTTTAGAATAAAGAGGCAATATTTTTCGAGCTTTTAATAAGGAAAATTCTAATTATTTAGATGTGGTGGCAATACTTTTTGTCTTCTGAATGAATGCCTGAACAGTGCATATTTTTATATTGAATTTTATGAATGTTAAAATTGTTGGCTCTTGAAAGAATGATGAACAAGAGAAATATTATTGTTGATCTGAAAAATCATGAAAGTGATTCTTGAAGCAAGAAAAAGCAGTGAAAAAAAAACTAAAAAAAAAACTAAAAAAAAAAGGAGAGAAGCAAAAGAGGTAGAAAAAGCCAATAGCCCTTTAAACCAAAAGGCAAGGGTGAAAAGGATCCAAGGCTTTGAGCATGGACACCTCTAATTGGGGCCTCTAGCAAAGTTAAGTCACAATCTAAAAAGGTTCACCCAGTTATGTGTCTGTGGCATTTATGTATCCGGTGGTAATACTGGAAAATAAAGTGCTTTGGGCCACGGCCAAGACTCATAAAGTAGTTGTGTTCAAGAATCAACAAAATAAACTAGGAGAATCAATAATACTATCTGAATTCTGAGTTCCTATGGATGCCAATCATTCTGAATTTCAAAGGATAATGTGAGATGCCAAAACTGTTCAGAAGCAAAAAGCTACTAGCCCCGCTCATCTAATTAGAATCTGAGCTTCACTTAAAACTCTGAGATATTATTGCTTCTTAATTTCTTTTTATCCTATTTTATTTATCTAGTTTCTTGGGGACAAGCAATAGTTTAAGTTTGGTGTTGTGATGAGCGGATATTTTATACGCTTTTTGGGGGTAATTTCATGTAGATTTTAGTATGTTTTAGTTAGTTTTTAGTATATTTTTTATTAGTTTTTAGGCAAAAATCATATTTCTGGACTTTACTATGAGTTTGTTTGTTTTTCTGTGATTTCAGGTATTTTCTGGTTGAAATTGAGGGAGCTGAGCAAAAATCTGATTTAGGCTGAAAAAGGACTGCTGATGTTGTTGGATTTTGACCTCCCTGCACTCGGAATGGATTTTTTGGAGCTACAGGAGTCCAGTTGGCGCACTCTCAATTGTTTTGGAAAGTAGACATCCAGGGCTTTCCAGCAATATATAATAGTTCATACTTTGCGTGAAGATAGATGACGTAAACTAGCGTTCAACACCAGTTCCATGTTGTAGTCTGGCGTTCAGCGCCAGAAACAGGTTGCAAGTTGGAGTTCAACGCCAAAAACCGGTTACAACCTGGCGTTCGACTCCAAAAACAGCCCAGGCATGTGAGAAGCTTAAGTCTTAGCCCCATCACACACCAAGTGGGCCCCATAAGTGGATTTCTGGACTGTTAATCTTAGTTTACTCATTTTCTATAAACCTAGGTTACTAGTTTAGTATTTAAACAACTTTTAGAGACTTGATTTGTATCTCATGACATTTTTAGATCTGAACTTTACACCTTTTGATGGCATGAGTCTCTAAACTCCATTGTTAGGGGTGAGGAGCTCTGCAGCGTCTCGATGAATTAATGCAATTATTTCTGTTTTCCATTCAAACACGCTTGTTCCGATCTAAGATGTTCATTTGTGCTTCACTATGAAGAAGGTGATGATCCGTGACAATCATCACCTTCCTCAATCCATGAACATGTGCCTGACAACCACCTCCGTTCTACATTAGATTGAATGAGTATCTCTTAGATTCCTTAATCAGAATCTTCGTGGTATAAGCTATAATCCATTGGCAGCATCCTTGAAAATTCGGAAAGTCTAAGCCTTGTCTGTGGTATTCCAAGTAGGATTCAAGGATTGGATGACTGTGACAAGCTTTAAACTCGTGAGTGTTGGGCGTAGTGACAGACACAAAAGGATCAACGGATCCTATTCCGACATGATCAAGAATCGACAGATGATTAGCCGTGCTGTGACAGAGCATTTGGACCATTTTTATTGAAAGGATGGGAAGTAGCCATTGACAACAGTGACGCCCTACATACAGCTTGCCATGGAAGGAGCCTTGCATGTTTGAAAGTGAGAAAGCATTATGTTGCAGGGATTTAGAAGACAAAGTATCTCCAAAACTCCAACATATTCTCCATTACTGCGTACCAATTACTCTTTTTACACCTTTTTTTTATCTTTTACAATCGAGGCTAAAGAATCCTATTGGTATCCTAACTAAGATTAATAAGATAACCATAGCTTGCTTCAAGCCAACAATCTCCGTGGGATTTGACCCTTACTCATGTAAGGTATTACTTGGACGACCCAGTGCACTTGCTGGTTAGTTGTGCAGATTGCAAAAGTGTGATTGCAATTTCGTGCACCAGTAACCCATGTGATCCCTCTCCATGATTGTTCCTCGGCAGAAAACACCAAAAAAAATTAAAACGCACTAGGTGGTAAACAGAAAAACAAGGAAGAAAAAAAAAATTTTGATAAACAAAAAGAATAATAAAGAAAAACGAAAATAAGATAAAACGTAAAGGAAAAAATGAAAATAAAAGAAAAGTGAGATGAAATAAGCAATTAACTAAAACAATTCAAAAATAAGGATGGAAGATTTACTTAAAATTTTCGAAAATTTAAGAAGAAAGGGTTTTAAAAGTTTTTGAATTTCAAAAAAAAGAGAAAAAGAAAAACTAAGGGAACACCAAACTTAAATTTGAATTTAAAGTTCGAATTTAAATGAAAAATTAAATAACTAGAGTCAAGGAAAAAAATAAATAAGATAAAAGAAAAGATTTGAATTTTTTGAAATTTAAAAAGAAAAAGAAAATATTAAAAAGACACCAAACTTAAAACTTGTAATTAAATAAAGATAAGATAATTTAAAACAAAATTTTGAAAATAAAGAGAAAGATAAATAAGATAAGTTCAAAAATTTAAGGAAGATAAATAAGCTAGTAACCAAAATTTAAAAAGGAAATCAAGATAAAATCGAAAATTAAGAGAAAGTCGAGAATCAAGGAAAAGATAAATAAGATAAAGATTGAAAATCAAGAAAAATTAACAAGATAAACAAGAAAAATAAGATATGATTCGAAAATTAAAAAAAAATTGATTAGACCAAAATAAGAAAATCACTAAAGGGACACCAAATTTTAAAATTAAGATAGGATAAAGCAACCAATTAACTAACAAATTTTTGAAATTAACAATGAAATTTTCAAAAATTAGAGAGCACAAAGTCAAATCAAGATTTTGAAATTAAATTTTGAAAGAAAGAAAAACTAAAGAAATACCAAACTTAAAAATTAAAACAAGATAAAGCAAACAATTAATTAAAAAGATTTGAAAATAAAGACAGAAAATTTGTTTTGAAAATTTTCGAAATCTTAAAAAGAAAAGATTAAATAAAGATTTTGAAATTCAAAATTAAAAGAAAGAAAAACTTGATAGAACACTAAACTTAAAATTTGAATTTAAAATAAAGATAACATAACAAGATTTGAAAATCCAATAAAAAGATAAGATAAAATTCAAAGATCAAGAAAGATAAATAAGATATGATTATTAAAGAAAATAAAATTAAACAAAAAGATTACTAACGGGATACCAAATTTTCTAAAATTCAAGAATTTTCTAATATTTAAAAGAAAAGTTTTTAAGAAGTTTTGAATTTCAAAAGAAAGAAAAAGAGAACACCAAACTTTTAAAATTTAAAATCAAATAAAAATAAGATGCAAAAATTTTTAAATTTTTTTTGAAAAATAAAAAGAAGAAAAACACTAAAAAGACACCAAACTTAAAAATTGAAATTAAATCAAAACAGGATAACAAGAAAAATTCGAAAATTAAGAAGGGAAAGATAAACAATATTAATTTTAAAAAAATTAAAGGAAAAACACTAGAAGAACACCTAACTTCAAAATTTTGGAATCAAATAAGAGATAATAAAAAAATTGAACAAAAAAAAAAGCAAACAAGATCAATTTTCAAAAATCAGGAAGAACAATAACTAAAGAAAAACAAATAAAAAAGCCTGATCTAAGCAACAAGACAACCGATAGTTGTCAATCACGAACAATCCCCGACAATGGCGCCAAAAACTTGGGGCGCGAATTTTGAACTCGCATAACTTCACCGGCAAGTGCACTGGGTCATCCAAGTAATACCTCAAGTGAATAAAGGTCGATCCCACGAGGATTGTTGGATTGAGCCAGCAATTAAAGATTGTTAAAGAGATAATATATGGAAGTAGTTAAGGCCTCAGAGATGCTTATTTTTCCAGATTAATACTTCTCACTAACTATTTCAAGAATGAGTGACACATTCCATAGCAAACCATAAGTGATTAAAACCTACTCTCGTAGCGAGTTAATCTCCCCAGATCTTAATAAAATGCCACAGACAAGGTCAATTCTTTCAGATCGGAAACCTTAATTACCTAAAACGGACATGATTTCATATCATATATCCCAATCAGCTGCAGGTAACCCTTAGTTTTGGAGGAATGTTTTCAAGATGTAGTCCAAGCGAGATAACTCTCTCGAGAATCACAAGAGCTCATGTAGAATGAGAGTCATACTCTCGTTCCTTCCAGATTCATAAGATTAAGAACGAAAGCAACACCTTAGAATTGAATTAGACATTAATTAAAAGAGAAGAGTAATAATATTAATCCATAGGAACAAGCAGAGCTCCTAACCTTAACCAGGAGATTTAGTTGCTCATGGTTTACAGAGAAAACAGAGAAGAATATGTAAAGTAATGTGTCTCTCCCCTCCTGGGGGACGTGATCCTCAGGAGGAAGGAAGTCCCCTATTTAGAGTAAAAACCTCTAAGACTAAACCTAAAAGATGTTAGTTTAAAAGTTACGAGGACTAAACCTTCATGCCACGTTCTTCAGTAGATTCTCCACATGAAGCCATGAGGGTTCCTTGAATGTCCGAACGTCGGGAAGGTAATCGATTTATCGCTTGATCCAGTTGGCGAAGGGTTGCATGAAATTTTTCCACTGTTTCCTTGAGACGATCCCTTGATTCTTGTTGCGCTCGGCTGTCATAAGTAGGATCATAGTGCTCTTGGATTGATAGATTTAGAGATGGTGTATATTAAGGTGGTGGTTCTTGGGAGTAATTGGGGTGAAATTGGGGTGGTTCTATATATGGTTCATATGGTTCATAGGGTGGTTGGTATGGTGGATATAGGTTAGGGTCATATGGAGGTGAATGGTTGTAGGGGGCTTGTGAGTTTGGTGGTCCAAGGCTATGTTGATGAGGGGGTTCATAGGCATATGGTGGTAGTTGTTGATAATCAAAAGAGTGCTCACCATAGCCGTTATCCTGGTATGCATCACAGAATGGTTGATAATAGTCCATTGGAGGTGGTTGTTGCCATGAGGGTTGATCAAACTCTTGTGGCTCCTCCCATCTTTGAGTGTCCCAACCTTGATGCATGTTCTCATTATAATCTCCTCTTCCTGCAACATAGTTGTAACCAGACTCATAGCCAAAGGGGTGAGAGTTCATAGTAGTAAGAGAAAATAAAAATAAAAACTAATAAAAAGAAAATATTTTGAAAAATATAAGAATTTGAAAAAGATAAGATAGAATTTTGAAAAAGATATGATTTTTGAAAAAGGATAAGATAAGATTTTGAAAAAGATATAATTTTTGAAAAAAGATAAGATAAGATTTTGAAAAAGATATAATTTTTGAAAAAAAAAATTTGATTTTTGAAACTTATTTACAATAACCAATAATAAGGCACACGTTTGCGATTTCCCGGCAACGGCGCCATTTTGAAGAACGGATTTTCTATCGGTAAAGAAATATAAAAATATATGATCGCGTTGTAAGTATAACTTCTAAATCAACAGAAAATCCTTTCTTACAAAAGTTTTGGTTGTCACAAGTAACAAACCCCTTTGAAATTGATAACCGAAGTATTTATACCTCGGGTTGTCTTCTCAAGGAATTGCAGGGAGGTGTTCTTACTATTGGTTATGAGTTTGTGTAAATTGGGGTTTTAGATTAAGAAATAAGAAGAATGAATTACAGAGAAAAATAAAATAATAACAATAAAAAGCCTTGACTAGGAGAAGATTAATCGGAAGTTCTATCCTTGTTGGAATTTTCTCAAGATCAATTAATAATTAGTAGTTGTTTCTACTTAGTTAACCCCCAACGAATGAAGGAAAGTCAAGTTAAAAGTCAACTTCTATTCACAAGTCCTAATCTTCTCCCTTGGAAAGGATTAGAGTTAGTGACTAACAAGCCAACCAACAACGAACCAATTACAATTGAACTCTTGAGTATCCCAACTCAAGGGTCTGCTAATATTAATCAACCCCCATGTCAAGTTGGGAGTCTACTCTATCAACATGCATACCATCTTCGTTGTTGGGAGAAGGGAGTAGAAAAGAGACATGATAATAAAATTGAAAGCAATTAAATAAATAATAAAATTAAATGAAAAAAGTACTCTTTGCATTAATAATTTAAATGAACATTGAACCTGTGATAAAGAAGAAATAAATCCTAAATCCTTTAAGAGGAATCCTAATCCTAAGAGAATTATGAAAAGTGAATTATGAATTGTCCCCTTCATTCATCCACTTTGCAGCCTTTAATCTGTGTTTTCTGGGCTTGAAACTGGGCCGGAAATAGCCCAGGATTCGCTGGTTGCGAAATCTGCCACGCTGATTTTCGTCACTGCGACGCGTCCGCGTGAAGCACGCGTTTGCATCGCCTAGATGTACGGCCACCATGGCAAATTATATATCAAATCGAAGCCCCGGATGTTAGCTTTCTAACGCAACTGAAACCGTTTCATTTAGATCTCTGTAGCTCATGTTATGACTGTTTGAGTGCAAAGAGGTTAGGCTGGACAGCTTAGCAACTTCTTCAACTTCTTGTATTCCTTCCACTTTTGCATGCTTCCTTTCCATCCTCTGAGTCATTCCTGCCCTGTAATCTCTGAAATCACTTAACACACATATCAAGGTATCGAATGGTAATAAGAGAGGATTAAGATTAGCTAAATTAAGACCAAAAAAGCATGTTTTCAATCAAAGCACATAATTAAGAATGAAAATGTAAAACGTGCAATTAGTATGAATAAGTGTGCAAAGACTTGATAAAAACCACTCAATTGAGCACAAGATAAACCATAAAATAGTTGTTTATCAACCTCCCCACACTTAAACATTAGCATGTCCTCATGCTAAGCTCAAGAGAAGCTATAAAGGAGTGAAGAGGAATGATAGAGAGTATGCAGTGCAACCTATCTATGTGAATGCAACTACATGTAAAATGTTTCTACCCACTTGGTTAAAAATAAATAATTTCTCCAAGACAAATATGAATCAAATTCCACTAATTTAAATTACACAATAAAAGACAAGTAAACTTGCAAGAAGATAGCTCATGAAAGTAGGAAACATAGAATCAAGCATTGAACCCTCACTAATAGTGTATATCACTCTAGTCTCTCAAGTGTATAGGGTACTTCACTCTAATCTTCTCTAATCATGCTTTCTAAACTTTGTTCTTCAGCTAACCAATCAACAAATATTTAGTATACCAATGCAAACATCATGAGGTCTTTTCAAGTTTGTAATGGGGCTGAGATAAAGGTAAGGATGTATATATAAGGCTAAGTGAGCTAACAAAGTGAATCCTTGATTAGTCTAAGATCTCACCTAACATATACATACTTTATATAATTTAAAATGCTTTACCTAGTTACCCAAATTTTTCCCACTTTTGTATTACATGCTCATGTATCAAACTTATTTTTGAATTTTGTCCCATATGTATTGATTCTTTTTATTTTGTATTTAGGGTAATATTTTTTTTTTGTATCCCCTTATTTAATTACTTAATAATTTTTTTTATTTTTTTTTATCAATGCACATGGTAATTTAATTATTTTGATTTCACATGAACATGCTTTCCAAATTTTTAAATAACTTATTTAATTTAATTTCCTACTTTTTTCTATTATCCCATGTTCCCATAAAATTTTTCACACTTAAATTATACACAATATCTATCTTAAGCTAACCAAGGATTCAACTTGGGATTTTTATTTTGTTTTTCTGTTTAAGGCTAGTAATGTGGTTATAAAATGAAGGGGGATTAAAAAGCTCAAGGGGGCTAACAAGGATGGCATAAAAGGTAGGTTTATTTGGGACAAGTGAGCATAAATACAAATAATGGCCTCAATCATATGCAAGCATGTAAATATACTAAACAATGGACATATAGACTGGAACAAAATATAGATTGTAGTTATAGAGAAGGAAAACACACAAGAATAGAATATTATGGTTAAATAATGTAACCATATAAATAAGCTCAACATCTCACGGGTTGTGTGTTCTTTGGCTCAAAGACCATGTTCCAATTTACAATCTTCAAACAAATTTAACACATAGAAAATTTTAATTTTTTTAATTTAAATTAGTGAAAATTTTCAAAAATAGGGTCTTAAAAAGAAACTTATTATTTTTCAACCAAGTAGTACTTAAATGCAAACAATCAACTACACATGCAATCTATTATGCAATGCAACAATGAACTAATAAAGAAAATAAGACATTGGTGTTGAGAAGAGAATAACTAACCCAAGGAGATCGGTATCGACCTCGCCACACTTAAAGGTTGCACCATCCTCGGTGCATGCTAAGATGTACAAGTAGATGGGTTGCTCCAACTGATGCCTTTCTCTATAGATTGTGCAGATTGACTTGCCTGTCTCCCAATATAGAAGTTCTTCCTTTTTTCCTTCCTCGGTGGCCATCCTGAAACAAGAGAAAAAGGAAGAAAAGTAACCCAGAAATAAAGATAAGAAAATAAATAAAATATGGATTGGTTAATACCAAATAATAAAGGTCTCAATTATATGGTAGCTACAACATGCAGTGAGAAAATAGTAGAAGCATACGGCATATCAATAGTGCAAAAATTGCAACAATAGGGAAGAGGGTGTGGATAATACAAAATAGTGTAAGTGCATATCAATGCAAAAGGAATATCAGTATTATAAAAATTAGCATTGACTTATGAATAATAATACCCAATTAGAATAAAACAAGTCATGACGCGGACCCGTCCGTCACGCGGACGCGTGACATGATTAATGCTAGTGGCGCGAGGGCAGCCTCGCGCTCGCACAACTCTCTGTGTGAAAACTCATTTTGCCAAATTTCAGGGTGATACGTTCGCGTGGTGGACGTAATTGCGTGAATGGCCAAACTTTGAAAACGGCACGGATGCGTGGTAGGGCTTGTGCGTCTAGCATGAGTTCAGCCCAACTCCAGCTCAACTTACTGCTATACACCCTTTTTACGTCGATTTTACACGGCCAAGTGTTCGCGTGGGTGACGCGGACGCGTGGGAGGCATTTTCCCCACATGACGCGGATGCGTCAGTGACGCGGTCGCGTGGGTCAAATTGTGCCAAAGGAACGCCTCCAGCCACACTTTCGCGTGACTCTCTGTTCAATCTTATTTTCTTCCTAACGCACATTTGACGCGGACGCGTCAGCGACGCGGCGTTTTTTTTTTTTAAATATGCAAAATGCATAATGCAATGTTGTTATGCGTGATTCCAGGTTCAATCAAATAAAATAAAACTCAAAAAAAACAAAATAAAACAGAATTAAAATGAAAAAGAACGATCATACCATGGTGGGTTGTCTCCCACCTAGCACTTTTAGTTAAAGTCCTTAAGTTGGACATTTGGTGAGCTCTTTGTCATGGTGGTTTATGCTTGTACTGATCCAGGAATCCCCACCAATGTTTGTACTTCCAATAGCCTCCGGGGTCCTAAACTAGGCGCAGAAAGCCTTCAAGCAAGTTAAAGCAAGTGACAAGGCCCCAAGAGTGTTGATTGCCAAAATGAATTCTGGGGTCCCAAACCTTGCTTTTGCACCCGTCTTCTTGTTGATCATCATGATTCCATCTGGGTAGCAAGCAATCTGAATTCTCACCCAAGCGGCCAAACAGCTTCCTAGACCCATTCAATTGAGCTCTACACCAAACTTTGCGTTTCAACTTGGAGTATAGAACCATGTTGAACCTTGCTTGACAACTCCAACCACTAACCATCTTCCTCTTGCTCTTAAAGCCACAAAGAGCTTTAAGTTGACCATCTGTCTCTAGAAGCCCATATTTAAGTGGGAAAGTAAAGGTCAAGGATAAGAATTTTACCCACTTGAACGTTGTGTTGGACGGTAATGGCTTCGGGAGAGGTGTTTCTAATGATCTTGCAAGCTCCACTCCCTTGTGCTCTTCTTTGACAAATTCCACCTCTTTGCAATCTTCTTCAATATCAACCTCCTCCTCTTGGTGGATATCTTCCAATTCAATCTCTTCTTCATTGTTTACCAAGGGCATGGGAGGTTGTGCTTCCTCTTCTTTTATCTCCATGTCAAGTCCAATGGGAGAGGATACAAATGTAGATAAGAATTCATCAATGATCAAATCTATCTCTTGACCATCCCTTTCAAAGTCTTCAATCGTGAGATGCCTTGGAGGTTGTACATCCTCCTCAACATCAGTTTCAAACGTCTTTGAAGGAGGCTCTATAACTTGACTTTTCCATGGAGGTTTAGCACGCCCTAAGTCTTGAACCACTCCTTCTTCTTTAATAATTCCGGCTTCCTCCACTTGTTCTAGTACAAAATGACGCTCCTTATTATCCACTGGAGTTTCTAGCGTCTCCTTCATGCTACGTTCTTCATTAGATTCTGCATATAAAGCCATGGGGGTTCCTTGAATGTCTGAATGTCGGAAAGGTAATCGATTTATCGCTTGATCCAGGTGTTTAAGTATGAAATCATATTCCTCCTTGATGGCTTCTTTTTTATGATAACTCCCTTCAACTACTCCGTCATCTGCAAAGGTCTCTTCTACCTTCACCTTTAGTGCCTCCTCTAGCTCCTTATGAAGTATGAATTCGCGAAGATGATCCCTTCTCTCTTGTTCCATGTCAATAGCATCAATGGGATCATGTTGCTCTTGGATTGATGGGTGTTGATGCTCTTCCATGGATGGTGGTAATGGAATGGGGTGATCATTTTGTGGTTGAGATGGAAGTGCATTGGAGCTTGAGGGTTGAACATTGGAGGTGGAGGGTTGGTCCATGCGGGATATAAGATTTTGGAGTGTAGAGTTGAGACTAATGAGAGAAGTAAGTGTGTTCTCCATGAAGGTTTGGGGTGGATAGGAGGGTTCATTAATTTGGGAAGCAGATTCATAATACGGAGGTGGTTCTTTTTGATAAGGATATGGAGATGGTGAATATTGAGGTGGTGGTTCTGGGTATGGTTCATATGGTGGTTGGTGTGGTGGATAAGGATTAGGGTCATATGGAGGTGAATGGCGAAAAGGGACTTGTGAGTATGGTGGCCCAAAGTCATGTTGAGGAGGGGGTTTATAGGTATATGGTGGTGGTTGTTGATAATCAAAAGAGCGTTCACCATAGCCATTGCCTTGATATGCATCAAAAAACGGTTGTTGATAGTCCATTGGAGGTGGTTGTTACCATGAGGGTTGATTAAATCCTTGTGGCTCCTCCCATCTTTGATTCTTCCAACCTTGATGCCCGTTCTCATTATAGTTCACATTCCTAACAACAACATTAGAATCAAACTTGAAGCCAGAGGGGTGAGAGTTCATAGTAGTAGGAGAAAATAAAAACAAAAACTAATAAAAAGAAAATATTTTGAAAAAGATATGATTTTTGGAGAAAAGAAAAAGATAAGATAAGATTTTGAAGAAGATAAGATAAGCTTTTGAAAAATATATGATTTTTGAAGAAAGATAAGATAAGATTTTGAAAAAAAAGATTTGATTTTTGAAAAATAAGATAAAATAAGATAAAAATTTAAAATCTGAATTTTTTTTTTGAAAAATATTTACAATAACCAATAATAAGGCACACGTTTGCAATTTCCCGGCAACGGCGCCATTTTGACGTTAGGATTTTCTATCGGTAAAGAAATTCACAAATATAATCGCGTTGTAAGTACAGCTTCAAAAACCAACAGAAAATCCTTTCGTACAAACGCTTGGTTGTCACAAGTAACAAACACCTTTTGAATTGATAACCGAAGTATTTAAATCTCGGGTCGTCTTCTCAAAGAATTGCAGGGAAGTATGATTTATTATTGGTTATGCAAAGGTTTATTTTGGGATTTTGAAAAGGGTTGAACAAATAATTTAATTGATAAGAAAAATAAATTAATAATTAGAAAATCTCTTGGCAAGTATAATAATTGGAAGTCCTATCCTAGTTATCCTTATCAGGTGTGATGAGAATTGGATTTTGCTCCCACTTACTTAACCCTTACTAAATAAAGGAAAGTCAAGTGGATTGAATTAATTTGACCCTCAAGTCCTAGTCAACTCCTGTGGAAAGACTAGCTTTAGAGCGATCTAAATTAATCAACAATCTGCCAATTTCAACCACTGCTGAGTTTGATAACTCAAGTGTCACCAATTACTTAACCAAAGCCAAAAGGGAAAAATCTAAATTATTTATATAAATAAAGGAAAGCAATCATAATTCTGAAATACCTCAAACTACGTTTAAACATAAATTCAGATCTAACAAGGAAAGGTTTATAAGCTAAATTGAAAAGATAAATATCAATCAGAGTAATAAAATAAAAGTAGAAAATAAATTAAAGGAACATTGAACCTGTAATTGAAAAGAAGTAGCCTAAACATAATAGAAATCCTAAATAGAAATCCTAAATCCTAATCCTAAGAGAGAGGAGAGAGCCTCTCTCTCTAAAAACTACATCTAAATTGTGAAAAGTGAATTATGAGCCATCTTCAAATTGTCCCCTTCATTCCTCCACTTTGCAGCTCTTAATTTGTGTTTTCTGGGCTTGAAACTGGGCCGGAAATAGCCCAGGATTCGCTGGTTGCGAAATCTGCCAAGCTGATTTTTGTCACTACGACGTGTCCACGTGGAGTACGCGTTTTCATCACCTAGCTGTATGGCCACTATGGCAAATTATATATCAAATCGAAGCCCCAAACGTTAGCTTTCCAACGCAACTGAAACCGTGTCATTTGGATCTTTGTAGCTGATGTTATGACCGTTTGAGTGCGAAGAAGTCAGGCTAGACAGCTTAGCAACTTCTTCAACTTCTTGTATTCCTTCCACTTTTGCATGCTTCCTTTCCATCCTCTGAGTCATTCCTATCCTGTAATCTATGAAATCACTTAACACACATATCAAGGCATTGAATGGTAATAAAAGAGGATTAAGATTAGCTAAATTAAGACCAAAGAAGCATGTTTTCAATCAAAGCACAGAATTAAGAAGGAAAATGTAAAACATGCAATTAGTATGGATAAGTGTGCAAAGACTTGATAAAAACCACTCAATTGAGCACAAGATAAACCATAAAATAGTGGTTTTATCAGTCATGTACTCGTACGTGTTGCCATGCGACGTCACTTCTATGCGTGCGTGTCAGCTGTGCTTGTGCGTTGATGAGTTCATCCCAAATCTTTGATTTTCTATGATTTTTCCACTTGCATGCTTTTCCTCTTCATCCCTTTGATCCATTCCTAGCCTTTCCATCCTGAATTCACTAACAAACATATCAAGGCATCTAGTGAAATCAAAGGTAAATTAATATTGACACATTAAAGGTCTAAAAAGCATGTTTTCACACTTAAGCACAAATTAGGAGACAATCACGAAACCATGCTATTTCCTTGGATAAATGTGTGTACATGGTCATAAAATCCTCCAAATTAAGCACAAGATAAACCCTAAGAACGGGATTTATCACCTTTCTTGAGAACCACCTATACAAGACTTACCCATGGGCAATCAGAGATAGGGTGAATGATCCCGTCTTTCCAGAGCTTCATCACTTCTTTCTGGACCACCTCTTTCATTTTGGATTCAGTTGTCCCTGTGGTTGCACAACTAGTTTAGCATCATCCTCAAGTAATATCTTGTGCATGCATCTTCAAGCAGATTATCCTCAGAAGGAAGTTCCAAAACATCTTCAAGCTCTTCAGTTTCAAACATCTCTTCAATTAGAGGTTTAATCATATCAATCCATATACATTCTTTTGAATCAACAGGGTGTCTCAAAGCCTCTAACACATTGAGAACAACTTCCTCGTCATTGACCCTTAGGGTTACTTTACCCCTCTGAACATCAATAAGGGCTCTTCTTGTGGCTAAAAAGGGTCTTCTAAGAATAATAGAGGCATTCTTGTCCACTTTCATGTCTAGTATCGCAAAATCAATGGGGAAGTTAAAGGGTTCTACTTTTACAAGTAGATTCTCTACAACTCCAAAAGGATACTTAATATAACAATCTGTAAGTTGAAGAAACATACATGTTGGTTTTACCTCATCAATTTGGAGCTTTTTCATCAATGAAAGAGGTCTAAGGTTAACGCTAGCTCCAAGATCTAACAAGGACTTCTGAATGGTGGTGTCACCAATGGTTCAAGGAATGAGAAATCTCCCAGGGTCCTGCAGCTTTTCTGGGAGATTTTTCTAGATGATTGCTCTACATTCGTTAGTTAATATTACTGTCTCAATGTCTTTCCAGTCCCTCTTGTTACTCAACTCCTTTATGAACTTGGCACAAAAAAGCATTTTCTCAAAGGCCTCTGTAAATAGAATGTTGATTTCAAGCTTCTTAAAAATTTCTAAAAATTTGGAAAATTACTTGTCCTTATATGCTTTCTGAAGTCTCTAAGGGTATGGAATTTTAGCCTTGTACTCTAGAGCCTTAGGTAAAGGGTGATCTAGATGCCTTGTGGGGGAATTCTTTGAGTTTTTATTGGTGTCCAACACCCGTCTTAATGGGCATTTAGCACCCTCCCTGGTGCTCCTTGCTAGGCATTCAGCGCCCTCTCTAGCACTATCTATCTCTACAATTTTTCTCTCTGGTGTCACTTTTTCAACTAGCTCCTCAATACTCTTAGGTTGAGTGACTACAGTCTTGCCACTTCTCAGCTGAACAACCTGGCGCTCTTCCCTAGAATTTGAAACCATGTCACTGGGTTTCTCTGGTGTTTACTTGTGCACTTGATCCATTCGCATCTCTAAATTTCGGAGTAAAGCTGTAATTTCTTGCATAAAGCTGTGTTGGCTCTTAACGAGTTCTGCAATCATGGATGCCAAGTCAAGGCCATTCTAGGGTTGAAGGGGCTGAAAAGGAAGATTGTTAAATTAATTCTGATTGACCCTGCCCTGAAAATTGGTTGGTAAAGAATTCACAAATAATTTTTTTTTACAAGTATAGTTTCTAAACCAACAAATAATTCTCTCGTTATAATAAAGTGTTCTTGTTATTGGCTATGAAGTATGTTTTGGGTTTTTGAATTGAGAGACAAGAAATGTAAATTGCAAAAGAAATAAACTACCACTAAGAAAGCTCTTGGCAAGGTTTCAAACTAGAAGTCCTATCCTCATTAACAGCCTAAAAAAGCGTGTTTTCACACTTAAGCACAAATTAAGAAAGAATCACAAAACCATGCTATTTCATTGAGTAAATGTGGGAAAAGTTGATAAAATTCACTCAATTAAGCACAAAATGTACCACAAAATAATGGTGCATTAACGAACGGACTTTTGCCGATAAAGAATTTCACAAAAATATAATCGCGTTGTAAGTATAGATTCTAAACCAACAAAAATCCTTTCGTACAACAGTTTGGTTGTCACAAGTAACAAAACCCAATAAAATTTATAACCGAATTATTTAAACCTCAGGTCGTCTCTCAAGGAATTGCAGGGAGGTGTATTTATTATTGGTTATGGAAAAGGTATATTTTTTGGTTTTTTTTTTTTTTGAAATAGGGAACAAGGAAATAAATTAACAATAAAGTAAACTAATTATTATGAAAACCATTGCAAGGGATAAGAACTGGAAATCCCATCCTAGTTATCCTTATCAGGTTAGATGAGGATTGGATTTTGCTCCCACTTTGTTAACCCTTACTAAATAAAGGAAATTCAAGTGGACTAATCAACTTGATTCCTCAAGTCCTAGTCAACTCTTATAGAAAGACTAGCTTTAGAGGGATCCAAATCAATCAGCGATTTCTAATTTTTAATCAACCACTGAGTTTGACAACTCAAGTGTTACCAATTACTTAACCAAATCAAAGGAGAAAAAATCTAAATTAAATTAAAAGCATTAATAACATAAATTTGAAGAAAAGCTATCTTTAGATCTGAAATACCTCAATTTATATTAAATAAGAAAATCAATTCTAACATGGAAAGTTCATTAGTGAAATTGAAAAGATAAATAACAATTCAAATAATAGAATAAATAAAGTAGAAAATAATTTAGAGGAACATTGAACCTAGAATGAAGAGATGTAGCCTAATCATAATAGAAATCCTAAATCCTAATCCTAATCCTAAATCATAAGAGAGAGGAGAGAGCCTCTCTCTCTAAAAACTACATCTAAAACCTAAAATTATGAATTATGAATGTTGTATTGTGAATGGATGTATTCCCCCACTTTATAGCATCTAATCTGTGATTTCTGGGTCGAAAACTGGGTCAGAAATAGCCCAGAATTCGCTGGTTGCGAATTCAAATACGCTGATTTTTGCAGATGTGACATGTCCGTGTGATGCACGCGTTCGCGTCACTTATCCTCAGGGAAACTATGACAAATTATATATTATTTCGAAGCACTGGATGTTAGCTTTCCAACGCAACTGAAGCCGCCTCATTTGGATCTCTGTAGCTCAAGTTATGATCAATTTAGTGCGAGAGGGTCAGGTTGACAGCTTTGCAGTTCCTTCAATTTCTTGTATTCCTTCCACTTTTGCATGCTTCCTTTCCGTTCTCCAAGCCATTCCTGCCCTGTAATCTCTGTAATCACTTAATCCACGTATCACGACATCTAATGGTAATAAGAGAGGATTAATATTAGCAAAGATAAGGCCAAAGAAGCATGTTTTCAATCATAGCACAAAATCAGGAAGGAAAACATAAAACATGCAAATTGTATGAATAAGTTTGAGAATAATGCATAAAATCCACTAGGTTAAACACATGATAAACCATAAAATAGTAGTTTATCAACCTCCCCACACTTAAACATTAGTATGTCCTCATGCTAAGTTTAAGAGAAACTATAAGAGTGAAGATGAATGGTAGACTTATTAAATGCAACCTATCTATATGAATGCAACTACATGCTAAGATGTTTCTGTCTACTTGGTTAAAAGTAAATAAGCTCTTCAAGACAAACATAAATCAGATTTCACTAATTCAAATTATACAATAAAAGACAAGTAAACTTGTAAGAAGATAGCTCATGAAAGCAGGGAACATAGAATCAAGCGTTGAACCCTCACTGGTAGTGTATATCACTCTGACTCTCTCAAGTTTCTAGGGTTAATCACTCTACTCTTCTCTAGTCATACTTTCTAAACTTTGTTCTTCATCTAACCAATCAACAAGTATTTAATGTACCAATGCAAACGTCATGAGGTCTTTTCAAGGTTGTAATGGGGCTAAGGTAAAGGTGCGGATATATATATGGCTAATGAGCTATGAATTGAATCTTTGACTAGTCTAAGCTCTCACCTAATACACATACACTCTATATAACTCTAGAATTATGCCTAGCTACCCATAATTCCCACTTTTGCATCATATACTCATGTATTAACTTTTCTTTTAATTTGTATCACATATGCATTGATCTTTTATTAACTTAACATTGGGGTAATTTTGTCCCCTATTTATATATATTTCTTTTTTTATTAAAAATATAAAAGTAAACATAACATATCAATGCACATGGATTTTTAATTTTTCTGGTCTCACATGAGTAGGTACCCAAATTCCCAATATTTTGTCAATGAAACACTGTACACTTTCATCAACCCAAGTTCCCATAGTTTCCCACACTTAATTGATACACAATCTCTATCTTAAGCTAACCAAAGATTTAATTGGGGTATTTTATTGTTTTTCTGCTTAAGGCTAGTGATGTGGTAAAATATAGAACAAATGGGGATTAAAAGGCTCAAAGTGGCTAACAAAGGTAATTGAAAGGGTAGGCTATTTGGGATAAGTGAGCAAAAACAAGTAATGGCCTCAATCATATGCAAGCATGTAAATAAACTAAATATTGGACATATAGAATGGAACAAAGTAAAGTCTACAATCATAGAAGAGAAAACACACAAGAATAGAATATTATGGTTAAATAATATAACCATGTAATTGAGCTCAAATCTCACAGGTTGTGTGTTCTTTAGCTCTAAACCATGTTCCAAATACAATCTTCAAACAAGTTTAACACAAATTTTTCAATTTAAATTAGTGAAATATTGTAAAAAATGGTCTTGAAAAGAAACTCATTACTTTAACCGAGCAAGACATACATGCAAACAAACATGCAAATGCAACGACTAACAAGGAAAATAAATGATTGGTGTTGAAAAGGAGGTAACTAACCCACGGAAGTCGGTATCGACCTCTCCACACTTAAAGATTGCACCGTCCTCGGTGCATGCTAGGATGTGCAAGTGGACGGGTTGCTCCAACTGACGCTTGTAGGTGGAGGTGCCTTAGCTAGAGGTCTCTTGGTTCCTTTCCGTGCCGGTGTCTTGTCAGTGGCCTTCTCTTTTCCTTTCTGGGTACCCATGTCTAAAGAAGAAAGAAAATGAAGAATATTAAATATAGAGAACGAAAGAACTGGGAGGAAGAAATTCCAAGTGATAATGAATGCCAAAGAGGGGATAATAGCTTTAAATACATGGTAGCTACAACATGTAAGTAAGATAACAATTAGGAGCAAAAAGGCAATTCATAATAATGAGATGCAAGAGTGTTTATGGCATGCAGAAATAAGCATGATAAGCATAGCTCAAGCATCAAGTATTAAATGTGCCAATTGAAAGAACATGTGTAATGATGACAATTTGTGAATGATAATCCCAAATACAGATGGTTTGCAAGTGTTGTGAAACAGAGGTATTCAGGTAAAAGAGTTGACGAAAAATAGAATTCAGAATACCATAAGAGCTTTTTTTATTTTTTATTTATTTTTTTTCCCACAAACGCTTGGTGTGCAAGTTAAAATAGGAATGAAAATAATATAATCTAAATGTATGGGAGAGTCAAATTAATATGTCAATTGTCAAATCATTCCACATAAGATCCGTAAGGTCAAATTAATAAAATAATATCCAAATGAAGCTCCAATACCAATATAATATTGCATGAAAAGGAAAGAAAAAGAAAGAAGAAGAAATAATAAATAATTAAGCTAAAAGAAAATTTAGAAGAAAGAAAAATAATTAAATGCAGTAATTAAAAGATGAATGAAAGAAAGAATGGAGGGAAGGAAGAAGAGAAGAATAAAATAAAGAGAAAGGATGGAAAAAGATGAGAGAATAAAGAAGAAAGAAAAGAAAGAAGAAAGAAGAAGAAAGAAATTAGGATTTAGAAAGATAAGATATGAAAAACAAGGTTGCGCAGGGTTCAAGTGGGTCGCGCACTGAGGGGGACGACGCGTCACACGTACGCATGACCATGTTTGCGCTATTCACGCGAGGGCATCGTGGCACTTGCACAACCCTCTGTTCGTCTTGGGGTGTGTGCCAAAATGTCCTATGACGCGTGCGCGTCAGGCACGCGCACGCGTGGTAGTGCTTATTGTGAAAGTGACGCGCACGCGTCCATGACACGTACGCGTGACGTGATTTGTGCCTCGGGCACAGTGCCCGCACCAAGCCAGCCCAACTTTCGGCCAATACACCTTTTACTTCGATTTCGCAAGGTCACGCGTGCGCGTCATTGACGCGTACGCGTGAGGTGCCAAATTCTAAGATGACGCGTACGCGTGGTAATGCTTGTGTGATTGGCACACTTTCTGCACTGTTTCCACGCAACTTTCTATTCGTTTTTTTTTTTATGTAATATGCAATATGCAGATGAAGGATGCAAACTATATGTACTAATAATGAGAAGAGTCACTTAAAAAAGAAAATTAAGAAGAGAGAAAAGAACGATCATACAATGGTGGGTTGTCTCCCACCTAGCACTTTTAGTTATTGTCCCTAAGTTGGACATTTGGTGAGCTCCTTGTCGTGGTGGCTTGTGCTTGTACTGATCCAGGAATTCCCACCAGTGTTTGTAATTTCAATAGCCTCCGGGGTCCCAAACTAGGCGCATAAAGCCTTCAAGCAAATCAAAGCAGGTGACAAGGCCCCAAGAGTGATGACTGTTGGAATGAATTCCGGGGTCCCAAACCTTGCTTTTACACCCGTCTTCTTGTGGGTCACCATTGTTCCTTCCGAGTGGCTCGCAATTTGAATTCTGACAGAGACATCCAAACAACCTTCTAGAGCCATTCAGTTGAGCTCTACACCAATCCTTACACTTCAATTTGGAGCATGCAACCATATTGAACCTTGCAGGACAACTCTTCCCACTGACCATCTCCCTCTTACTCTTAAAGCCACAGAGAGCTCTAAGTTGACCATCTGTCTCCAGTAGCCCATATTCAAGTGGGAAAGTAAAGGTCAAGGATAAGAATTTTACCCACTTGAAGGTTGTGTTGGACGGTAATGGCTTTGGGAAAGGTGTTTCTAATGATCTTGCAAGCTCCACTCTCTTGTGCTATTCTCTGACAACTTCCACCTCCTTGCAAGTTTCTTCAATTTTAACCTCTTCCTCTTGGTAGCTTTCTTCCAATTCAATCTCCTCTTTACTGCTTTCCAAGGGCATGGGAGGTTGTGCTTCTTCTTCTTGAATCTCCATCTCTTGATCAACCTCTTCCAAGTCTTTAACCATGACATGCCTTGGAGGTTGTACACCCTCCTCAACATCAAATACAATCGTCTTGGAAGGAGGCTCTATGACTTGACTTTCCCATGGAGGTTCCGCATCTCCTAAGTCTTCAACCACTTCCTCTTTAACTATTGCGGCTTTATCCAGTTCTTTTAGCATAAAATCGTACTCCTCCTTGATGATTACCTTTCCATGACAACTCCCTTCATCTACTCCTTCATCTTCAAGGGTCTTCACTATCTCTAACTTTTGGGTCTCTTCTTGCTCCTCTGGAAATAAGGCTGCGTGTAATCGATTCATTGCATCCCTAAGATGATCCCTTCTTTCTTGTTCCATGTCAATAGCATCATTGGTATCATCTTGCTCTTGGATTGATGGATGTGGGTGCTCTTCCATGGATGGTGGTAATGGGATGGAGAGATCATTCTGTGGTTGAAAAGGAAGTGCACTAGAGCTTGAGGGTTTACTATTCGGGGTAGAGGATTGGTCCATGTAGGATATAAGAGCTTGAAGAGTAGAGGTGAGACTAGTGATAGTGGCAAGTGTGGTATGAAGCTCTGTTTGCCCTTGGTGAATAACACCAAAGGTGTTGTCATCTAGTGGAGGTTGGGGTGGATAGGGGGGTTCATTATTTTGGAGAAAGGGTGCATGGTAGGAAGATGGTTCTTCTTGACAAGGATATGGAGATGGTGAATATTGAGGTGGTGGTTCTGGGTGTGGTTCATGTGGTGGTTGGTGTGGTGGATGTGGGTCAGGGTCATATGGGAGTGTTTGGTGGTAAGGGACCTGTGAGTTTGGTGGTTCAAAGGTATATTGTGGAGGTAGTTCATAACCATAGGGTGGGGCTTGTTGGTAACTACAAGGGGGTCCACCATATCTATCATCTTGGCACGAACCTCGGAATGGCTCTCGACCATAGTAATTTGGTGGGTGTTGGTTGTCACGAGAAGGTCCACCATAACAATTGCTTTGGTATGTATCATAGAATGGTTGTTGGTTATAGCGCATTGGAGGGGGTTGTTGCCAAGAGGGTTGATCAAATCCTTGGGCTCCTCCCATCTTTGATTCTTCCAACCTTGATGCTTGTTCTCATTATAGCTTCCATTCCTTAATCCAACATTGGAATCAAACTTGAAGCCAGAGGGGTGAGAATTCAAAGTAGTTAATAAAAATTAAACATAAAAACAAATAATAAGCAAAAACAAATATCTACAAAAACCAATATTAAGGCTCACGTTTGCAATTCCCCGGTAACGACGCCATTTTGACGAACGGACTTTTGCTGGTAAAGAATTTCACAAAAATATAATCGCGTTGTAAGTATAGTTTCTAAACCAACAAAAATCCTTTCGCACAAATGTTTGGTTGTCACAAGTAACAAAACCCAATAAAATTTATAACCGAAGTATTTAAACCTCGGGTCGTCTCTCAAGAAATTGCAGGGAGGTGTATTTATTATTGGTTATGGAAAAAGGTATATTTTTGGGTTTTTTTGAAATAGGGATCAAGGAAATAAATTAACAATAAAGTAAACTAATTATTATGAAAACCATTGCAAGGGATAAGAACTAGAAATCCCATCCTTGTTATCCTTAGCAGGTGAGATGAGGATTGAATTTTGCTCTCACTTAGTTAACCCTTACTAAATAAAGGAAAGTCAAGTAGACTAATCAACTTGATTCCTCAAGTCCTAGTTAACTCCTATGGAAAGACTAGCTTTAGAGGATCTAAATCAATCAGTAATTTCAAATTTTGAATCAACCGCTGAGTTTGACAACACAAGTGTTACCAATTACTTAACCAAAGCAAAGGGGAAAAATCTAAATTAAATTAAAAGCATGAATAACATAAATTTGAAGAAAAGCAATCTTTAGATATGAAATATCTCAATTTATATTAAATAAGAAAATCAATTCTAACATGGAAAGTTCATAAGTCAAATTGAAAAGATAAATAACAATTAAAGTAATAGAATAAATAAAGTAGAAAATAATTTAGAGGAACATTGAACCAGGAATGAAGAGAAGTAGCCTAATCATTATAGAAATCCTAAATCCTAATCCTGATCATAAATCCTAAGAGAGAGGAGAGAGTCTCTCTCTCAAAAAACTACATCTAAAACCTAAAATTGTGAATTATAAATGTTGTATTATGAATGGATGCATTGCCCCACTTTATAGCCTCTAATCTGTGATTTATGGGCCAAAAACTGGGTCAGAAATAGCCCAGAATTCGTTGGTTGCGAATTCAAACACCCTGATTTTCGTAGATGCGATGCATTCATGTGATGCACGCGTTCGTGTCACTTATCCTCAGAGAAACTATAACAAATTATATATTATTTCGAAGCCCCGGATGTTATCTTTCTAATGCAACCGGAACCGTCTCATTTGGACCTCTGTAGCTCAAGTTATGATTGATTTAGTGCGAGAGGGTCAGGCTGACAGCTTTGTAGTTCCTTCAATTTCTTGTATTCCTTCCACTTTTGCATGCTTCCTTTCCGTTCTCCAAGCCATTCCTGCCCTGTAATCCCTGTAATCACTTAACGCACATATCACAGCATCTAATGGTAATAAAAGAGGATTAATATTAGCAAATATAAGGCCAAAGAAGCATGTTTTCAATCATAGCACAAAATCAAGAAGGAAAACATAAAATATGCGAATTGTATGAATAAATGTGAGAATAATGGATAAAATCCACTAGATTAAGCACAGGATAAACCGTAAAATAGTAGTTTATCATGCATCACTCTCCCCACCCTAAGTCTAAGTGATTCTTCCAACCTTGATTAAAAGTCTGAAGATAAGTGGAATCATTAAGAGTTCTGGAGAAATTCCCCATGTAATTGACTTGCCCAGGTATGTACTAGCTATAACTGCATGTCTCACCTTGGGGGAATCCATCACTCATATCATAAGAAGTATTTGGAGGAACATGTTGAACATTAGCAACTGAACCTTGCATCCCACTTAAATGTTGAGTAATGAGGATCATTTGTTGAGATAAGAGCTTGTTTTGAGAAAGAAGTGCGTCTACAGCATCCACCTCCATGACTCCTGTCTTCATTAAAGTCCTCTTAAAAGAGTATAAGTACTGGTTATTGACAACCAACTCAATAAGCTCATTAGCCTCTTCAGGCATCTTCTTCATGTGCAAATAACCATCTGCAGAACTGTCCAAAGACATCTTGGCTATATCAGAGAGTCCTTCATAGGAAACATGCACCTTGATCCAGTCTGAGAACATGTCAGGAGAACATTTTTTGAGTATCAACTTGTACCTCTCACAGGGTTTATAGAAGGACTCATTTTCTCCTTACATGAAGGTTTAAGTGTCTGTCCTTAGCTTGGTCAACCTCTGAGGAGGGAAGAACTTGCGCAAAAACTTGTTAACCACTATATCTCAAGTGTCCACGCTTTTCTTGGGTTGTGCATCAAACCACTGCTTTGCTCTGTCCCTCACATTAAAGGGGAAGTGCACGAGCTTGTAGACATTAGGATTCACTCCATTAGTCTTCACGGTGTTACAAATCTGTAGGAAGTTGGAAATGAAAAGACTGGGATCTTCCTGAAGGAGCCCGTGAAACTGTTAGTTTTGTTACACCAGAGTAATCAGCTATGGATTTAGCTCAAAATCATTTTCTCCAATAGAGGATACAACAATACTTTTCCCATAAAAATCAGGGGTGAGAGCAGTATATGACCCCAGGGTCCTTCTAGGCTGTCCATTTCCATGCAAATCCATGATGAACGTCCTCCTATTTCTGCACACACAAACAGTAAACAAAGCAAAGTTGGAGTCTCTTTGCCAGAGTATAGAGAACTCTCAATGAGATATCCTATGTAAAAAGAAATAAAATAAAATAAAGCGATTAAATAAACAAAAATTTTTGAAAAATTAAAAAGGGAAATAAACTTAGAAGTTCGAAAACTACACATGGAAGATTACTAAGGTTTTTGAAAATTGTAGAAAATGAAAATTACTAAGGGATACCAAACTTAATTTTAGAAATTAATGAAAATAAATAAGACCTAATTCAAAAGTTAAAAGAGAAATAAACAAATAGAACTAAGAAAGATACCTAATCTAAGCAACTAGACAACTGGTAGTTGTCAATTACCGTCAGTCCCTGACCACAGTGCCAAAAATTTAGTGTGAATTTTTGAATACCCACAAACTAACTGGCAAGTGCACCGAGTCGTCTAAGTAATACCTCAGGTAAGTGAGGGTCAATTCCACGAGGACTGAGGAACTGAGCAATAATGGTCAGCTGATTGGCTTAGTCAGGCAGATAGAAAAGTTGATTTGGTGGGTTTTAAAATGCATTAAACAGTAGAACAAGAATAAAGGAAGCAAATAATGAGTTTGGTGTGAAAATAGTGAGAGAAAATAGGATGTTTACTTTTTCTGGATTACATTTTCTTGCCAACTATTTTAACAATGCAAGATTCATATCATGGCAAACTATAATTGACTAAACCCTAATGTCTTAGTGACTTAGTCTCCTCTAACCTTCATCAACCACCACCGTCGTGGTCACTTGATTCTGATTAGAGGGTTAAGTTCATAATTATTTTATGGCTACAAAAACCCTAATTGCCTAAAGCTAACAAGATTATATGTCACAAATCCCAATAAGTTCATGTAATTTGTGATTTAGGAGGAATTTACTTTGAAGTTATTGTTCAAGCAAGATAACTCTTCTAAGAATCACAAGAACGCATATAAAAAAGGGTCATACTTTCGTTTCACATAGATTCATAGAATAAAGTATGAAAGTGATCCTTGAAACTGAATAAATACATTAACTAAAATAGAAAAGCAATAGTCTTAATCCATAGAAGATAAACAGAGCTCCTAACCTTAACCAAAGAGGTTTACTGGCTCATGACTTATAGAGAAAAACTAGGGTTTTGAAAAGTATGCCAAAAACCAAAAGGGTTCGAATCCTCTAAAAGGGAGAATATTTTTCCTTTCATATTTAACCTAATTTGATGTGCAAATAAAATAAAATATTAAATTCTAAAACATAAAGATACTATTTTTAAATAAAAATTACAAAAATAAAATAAACGATAACAACTAAAAGCAAAATCCACTAAACATGATCCAAGAGCGTGGATTCGGGTTGGGCTTGCTAGTGCTAAATGCCAGCTTAGCGTTTAGCGCCCAAAGGGGGAAAGTCTAGCTCCATTCCTTTTTGCTTCAAACTCTGCCAAATTGCTCCGAATTTCACCTGAAATCATAAAAATACTAAAACAACTCCAAGTAACATCCAAAGAGGATTTTGCACTAAAATATAATAAAACTTAATAATTACTAACTGAAAATGACTAGAAAACAAGTGGAAAAAGCGTACAAGATGCTCACGCATTAGGAGGAGAGCCGAGGGGAGGATCTTCGGATCCTTCACATGTCTCTCTTTTTCTTCTTTTCATTTGCTTTATTTTTCAATTCACCATGACTCATCAATTTCTCTGCCAAAGGATTAGGAGCTCTATTTATGTTTCTATGTATTATTAATCTAAGTTTTCTTCTATTTTGAAGTATTGCATTGATCTATGTTATGATTGAGTGTTTCATTTTTCATCCTTAAAGGATTAGTAGTGTCAACAGGCATGCTAATTCCGTTTTGAATTTGTTTATTGCTTCGACAGAACTAATATCCGAATTATGTTTGGAAACTCCTTTACATAACTTTTTGAATCGACTAGACATAGTGGATTTTAAAGTGTTCGATACGATACATGATTTTCAATTACTCTATTTTGAATATATGACATATAATTCAGATTAGGACAACTTTTGAAAATTCTATTTTCTCATAAGATTTAATCAGAATAGACTAGCTTAGATACGTTACATATAATCCGACCTAAGAACTAATTTTGAATCTTAAGAGGAACTGAATCGGTTTTTGCACTTAACGTCTTTGATTAATCGATTGACCAAAACATTGGCGGTTGGTTAATTGAAGAGAAACCAATGAGCCAAGACATTGAAAATCGGTTAATTAAGATTCGTCGTGAAAAGATCTTTACTTGCTTTGGAAAAGGGAAACAAAATTTGATTTTTCTAAGGACTTAAACATCTCCAAAATCTTTGACTTCTCCATTATATATTCTCTTTCAATTAACTACATGTTCACTACCCTCAAGGAATCCAATGTTTAAGCCTTTTATGTTTTTAGAAAGTTTCAACCCTAATCATTCTAGGTTCCATTGATCTAATTGGTCATTTAACTCGATATTTGCATACACAATCCTTTAATTCTCATAGAAACGATATCAACTTATCATGGTATTATTTGAACGATCCAGTGCATTTACTGTTATCTGTGAGCTTTACCTTTCACTCATCAAAGTGCGCAACATCACAAGAGAGCTACACTCAAATATCACTTCCTCTTCACCATTTCTTATCACCCTATTCAGATAAACAACCACAAAGAAAATGAGTTTAGCGAGAAGAGAATATAATGTATGAATAGAATGTGATAACTTACAAGGCATGAAGCTACTCATATCTTGGTGTTTGTGAACCCGAGATTGGCACATGTCACCCAAAAATAATTGATCACAGGTGCAGCCGAAATAACTTTTTCAAACGTGTTACACATCTCGAAGTTACAATATCTAAGATATTGGTTTAATTTTCTTCTACCCTATGTATCCGAGATGTGTAATAGCTATCTAAGATATTGGTAAATAAATTATTAATTTGTCAATTTCTGTATGTTTTTAATGCATTGAAGGATATGTTTTAAAAAAAGTTTTGCTAACTAGTATCATTAAAATATTCTTTGGCCAAATTATTTTTTTACATGGTGACCAATTTTACAAATCAGTACAAGGGATTGAAAGTGAACTTTTGCAGTAGAACTCAAGCAAATTCAAGCATGAAATTATTATATTGTAATATTTATTATCCTCAACTGATGATCAAATTAAAGTGAACGTTAGGGACCTTATTACATGATGTTGTTGGTAAGAATTTCAAAAACTAAAAAAATGTCTTACCTTTTATTGAGTTTGCTTATAATTGAACTATTCATTCTTTCACATATTTTTCTTCTTTTCAACTTGTGAATGTTTTTAGTTCTTTAACTATTTTGGACTTGTTACTTTTGTCTTTGAGTGATCTTGTTAACTTAGATGTAGAAGGTAAAGCTGAAAGGTTAAGGTAATGCACTTGAAGGCACGTGAGTTGATTGAAAAGAAAAATAGATTGACAACTCAAAGAGTGAATAAAGGTCGAAGAGATGTCTTTAAACCTGGTGATTGGGTTTGGGTTCATTTGAAGAGGGAGTGGTTTTCTACTCAAAGAAAATCCAAATTAGACCTAGGGGGTTATGGTCCATTTCAGGTGCTAGAAATGATCAATGACAATGCTTACAAGATTGACCTCCCAAGTGAGTATAATGTATGAGCTACTTTTAGTGTCTCTAATATATCTCTTTTTGATTGTGATACAGATTTAAGGATGAATCTTTTTCAAGTGGGAGGAAATAATACGAGCTTTGCAAGACAAACTAAGAATTGTCATATGCCAATCAATCCAATTTCAATAGCAACATCTAAGAGAATAAATGATGATTTTGTAAAAATGAATAAATTATTTGTTCAAGATACGCATCAAGAATTAGTCAAGACAGTGGTCAATGATCATGCAAAACTAAACATCTTACTATTTTCAAGTTACATTGAAAGCTCTAATTAGTCAAGTTTAATCAAATAGCATCACCTTATTAGTATTTATTTTAAGACTTATTTTATATTTATTTTATTTTATTTTATTTTTAATAATTTAGACCCAATTATGATTTGACCCATTTTATTTTAGTGGACTTATGCATTAGAGTTTTGGAACTAAGAGGTATGAAAACCTTTAAACTTTGTGTCTATTTTTTTTTCAATTTTTTTATGAATGAAAATTTTGAGTTTCTTTAAGAAAATTAGGTGTTAACAGGAGAGGTACTATGTCCCTGGACAAGAGCGGCTTGATTTGGAGCACAAATTCAATACTGTTCTACGGCCCCAACAGTCTCTTCTTTTGGGAAGTGGATAACGGAACTTCTACGAAAAATGAGGCTGAATGCAGGGACTAATTATGATCTTTGTAGCAGTAAAGTTGGTTTTCTAGTATGGGAGGTGTGGAAAGCGAGGAATCTAGCAATATATCAAAAGATCAGTCCTAATCCTATAATGGTGATTCACAAAGCTAAACTAATGGAACTAGAATTTGCAGAAATGATAGAGGAACCAGCAAAGCATGCAACTACTAGTACGAGATTAGGCAGCAGGGTTACCTGGAGACCGCCTTTACAAAGTTGGATCAAATGCAACGTTGATGCAGCTTTCATGGGAGCACAATCTGTGGGTACTATGGCCATAGTATTCAGAGACTATAATGGAACTCTTCTCTCAGGAATTAACTCCAATATTGTTGCGGCCTCGCCATTGGATGCGGAGGCATTAGCGGTTAGGGCAGCTTTAATTATGTCACAAAATTTCCTAATATAGAAGGTTATCATAGAATCAGACAATCAGATACTCATTCAAGCTTTAAAGTCACATGCATCAGTTGAAGAAATTCAAGTTGTACTAGATGACATACATCATTTAGCAAGAGGCATTCCAAACTGTGGTTTTACCTGGGTGCCCAGAGAAGCAAACTCATTAGCGTATGAAGTGGCGAAGCTTACATGCCAAGGAACTCTCCACCAAAATTGGATCTCGCATAAGCCAAATTTCATCACAAACATCCTCCGTAAGGATAACTTGGCTGTGTCAATTTTGGGAAATAGATCATGACTGAAGACAGGAGCTTTTTGGAAGGACAAAAGGTCTAATGAGGCTGCTCTGGCGGACAATTTGTTGCTTCAGATGTTAATACAGACAGCAGCGGCAGAGATCAGAACTGAAGCAGAGGAGGGTACGACGGTTGCTGCATTACCGGAAGAGTTAGCTAGGATGGGCTACTTCACATTGATCTACGGGTTTCAGGTGTGTTGATAGTTTGGAGGGATGTGGTGGGTGCATGTGCGGCTACTATTCTGAAGGAATGCATGTAATCGGAAGGAAGACAACATAGGACACTATGTGACCAGGCTCGGTCATCTTCTGTGATAGTTTACTCCTTTTTTAGGTTTGGTCCTGTGGCTCCTCTTCATCTAATGATGGCTACGAACAAGACCTCTGAAGTAGTGGATATGCATGAAAACACTTGCAGCTCTCAATCTGATGATTTGTAGATGGAATCTCTGAAATATGAATTGAAGCTAATGACGCACTAGTTCTCAGTTCCTTTGGCATCATTGGCCACATTAGGAGCAATATGAAGAACGGCGCAGAAGAATTTGATGGGGATTGCTCTCTGGGTATGGTGGGGCTTGGGTGGTTAACTACTTGTTGTCCTTTGGGCCCTTAGTAGGCCTGTCCAAAAAAAAAGTAAGTAAGATAATATAATCCGTGTTTATTCATTATCCATTATCAATCAAAATAGAAAGATCCCTATCACACCTAAAAAATAAAAGTAAAATAAAAATTAAAAAATAAAAAAAAAACAGAGAAACTAACCTAGTGGATTAGACAAAAGAGATGAAATTATTAAATGTTTTTTTCTGATTTTCTTACCACATCATTGTTAATTTGTTATTTTTTCTTTAATGAATTGCTAACTTGTTACTACTCTTGGATAACATATTAAACTCAAAATCATACGTATATAATTAAGTAAGGCTTTTTTTGTCGTCATAAATTTGAATTTTATTTAAGAATTTTCTACTAATTAATAGGTTGGTATTTAAATAACACAAAATTTAAATTTTCAAAATTTACTTAAGCAGATGAATGAATTGAACAATTCAAGTTAGTTATATAATTAAGCAAATAAAAATAAACGTTAGTCGGTCCTAAGATGAAATGCTTCTGAATGAATATGTGCACAATTAAATAATTCAAATATTGAGTGTGTACTTGGAACTGCTTTCTTAATGTTCAAATCCAAACAAAAGAGTTGTCATTCTGAATCCTTACGAATAATCCTTAATCTGCAAAGGGACGTAGCTTCTTCCTTCAAACTTCCTAGTTCCGATTTTAGGAGAACAATAAAGCTAACGTATTAAAAGTAAAACGTATATATAGGTTCATGTTCGTGATTTTCAAAGTCAGTTAGTTGGGTAGACTCTCTACCTCGGAAGAAATGACATGATTATATTATGGACATTATTAGGGTTACAATCATCTCAACATCAATCATTTATTAATATCATTAATTACGATACAATGCGTCAACCTTATCTCTTGCTCGTGCAGAGATTGTCTCCTTCATCTTTTGATTTTGGATTACTGAAGATTTCATTTGATTATTCACATCATTCGCTCTATATTTCACTTTCTTTAGATATACGCATTAATAAAAATTTAAAAGAGAAATATTGAAAATTAACAAAATTTATTATTTTTAGTCGGAGTTAACTATTAACGTATAAAAATATGGGTTAAAAATATACTATTAAATTAATAAGTTAAAAAAATTAAATTAATAACTAAAAATATTAACTAAAATTAATAAATTATGTTAACTCTTAAATTTTTTTCAATTTGAAATTCAAGATGTTATAGTAACTATATATATATTAAATAATTGCAACTAAACTTTCTTACTTTCTTGAGTCAACATTGTTTTCAATTGAATCGTTTACTTTTGATTATTATGGGACCTGACTTTGTCAATATATTATTTTGGTAAAGATGCAGAATTTTTCCATAGTTCCACTTACAAGATGTGCCCCAGCCGTCAAGTGTGTTGCCTCATCCCTCACAGCTGCGCCCGTGATAACGGAAAATTTTTTTATATATAAATAAATTAAATATTTTATTTATCAATATATGTAATTTATGAAGTATTTATTAATTTAGGTAATATTATTTAGTTTTTTTACAGCGTAAACGAGATAATTATTAATATATCTCGTTTACTATGTAAACGAGATATTTAATGTTTTTATTTGGTTTTATCTCGTTGAGTTTTAGAAAATACACATATTTCGTTTACAGTGTAAATGAGATATATATGTTCTTAATTATCTCGTTTACGGTATATACTATTATAAAAAATGTTATTAATTTAATCTTTTAGCAATTATTAATATCTTGATATCGTTATTGTTCATACCCTGACCGGGCTCCTCCAACTCGGCAAAATCCATGAAAGGTCCGACCTCGTCCCAAGGCCCACGCCTGAGGTCGGACCTCGGACAATAAAGCTAAGAAGGCCCATCAAAAGGAACGCAGCCCAAAACCTAAAGGCCGAAAAGGCCTAGGAAAGGCGGTTCCACAAAGATAGAGATAAAACTCCCAAAAGATAAGATAAGATAAGAATATCTTATCCAGGGAAGATCACGTTCAACTACTATAAATACACTGGAGCACCCAGGTATGACACACATTCCACATTCTACACATATCTGCTTGAACCCATGCTAACTTAAGCATCGGAGTGTCATTGCAGGTACAACCACCAACCACTCCACATATCAAGCTCGGGTCCCTGACCCCCACCTCGGGCCTCTCCAAGACGACCGAGCTACACGTTTCAGGTAACCCTCAGAACAGTTACTAACTACTAATGATCATGAAGTAGAGACACAAAACATAGATGAACATATAACATAAAAATCAAAAAACAGAGAAATAAGAACAAGGAATGAGTCCACCTTAGTGAGGGTGGCGCCTTCTTGAAGAACCAATGGTGCTCTTTGAGCTCCTCT
>NC_029777.3:60156063-60157071 GCF_000817695.3 Arachis duranensis
CAGGAGCGGGCAGAAAAATATATCAACATGGAGGAAACCTCCCAGCTAAGAGACTCTTCTAGGAAGGAATCAACCTACCCATTCCGAGATCGAGATCGGGAACAGAAGAAGAAAGAAGAACCCAACTCGGACAAGCCACGGAAGTACCACAACTACACCCCCCTCCGAGTCTCCCTGGTAGACGTCTACAGAGAAGTGTGCCACACCGAAAAAATCCCACCACCTCGACCTCTAAAACACAAAAGAGCGGGAAGAGATCGGTCTGAATATTGTGAATATCACAAACTCTACGGCCATTCTACTAACGACTGCCACGACCTAAAGAATGTTATAGAAAAGCTGGCCAGAGAAGGAAAACTCGACAGATACATAGCAGAGAAAGGAGAAGAGGCCAGGAAGAGAAGGCGGGGAGATAACGAAGATCGGGCCGAACAAATCCCGCGAACCCCTGAAAGGCACGTTCACATGATAAATGGAGGTTTTGCAGGCGGAGGAACATCCAGATCCTCGCGAAAAGGACACCTCAAAGAAGTCTACCACGTCCGAGAAGACAATCCCCTGCCCGAACTACCTACTATCTCGTTTACCCGAGAAGATGCTCAAGGGATAATACCCGGGCACGACGATCCAATGGTAATCACCATCATCCTAGCAAATGCCAACTTACATCGGACCCTGATTGACCAGGGAAGCTCAGCAGATATCCTGTTCAAAACGGCCTTCGACAAGCTCGGACTCGAAGAAAAAGAACTAAAAGCCTATCCCACCGACCTATTTGGGCTAGGGTATACCCCAATCCATCCCTTAGGATACGTCTCGCTGCACACTACCTTTGGAAGAGGTGAGCAATCTAAAACATTAAGCATCGACTACATTATAGTCGACGTCACTTCAGCATACAATGCCCTCATTGGGCGACCAACCCTAAAACAGACTGGCAGCTATAGTCTCGACCCCACACCTCTGTATGAAGTTCCCTACCGCAAAAGGAATCGCTACCCTAAAAGG
>NC_029777.3:60157768-60157963 GCF_000817695.3 Arachis duranensis
TAAAGGAAGGGAAACCCTTCTCATGGACCCCGGAGTGCGAAAAAGCCTTCCAAGAATTCAAGGAGTTCCTCGGGCAACCACCAATCCTTACCCGACCTTTAAAAGAAGAAGAACTCGTACTATACCTCTCGGTTGGAAACCGAGCAGTCGCTTCAGCGTTAATACGAGAAAATGACCAAGGACAACACCCCATAT
>NC_029777.3:60161322-60161907 GCF_000817695.3 Arachis duranensis
GGCAGCGTCATCCCGGTTTGAAACCTCCACACCAGATCCATCCCCGGCCAAAGGTAAAGTCGGGTTCTCCACCGGAACTTTGGGGTCGGACACCGGAACCTCATCCTCGTTGGGAGCAGGAACAATCTTTCCCTCCACAACAATTTTATCTGTACTGAATAAGCTCAGATCCAGGTCGGGAGCAAGAACCCGGACCTGAGCCTTCAAATTTTCAAACATAGCATCCATACCCTTGGCCACATGACCTTCCAGCTCATAAAACTCGTCCTGCGTAGATTGCAACTTCTCCTTTGTCTCCACAAGCTCGGCATATATCCGAGTATAATTCTCCGTCGCCGCCTTCGCCATCTCCTCAGATGTCTTCGCTGCCGCCACAGCCGCGGTAGCTTTAGTTTTCTCTTTCTCCAAAGAGGCCTCTAGCTTAGTAATCCTGGCAGCCTTCAGTTGACTAATCCTATCAAACTCGGACTGAGGCTTCTCAAGTCGGGAGCTGGTCGCCCCAAGGGGGGATTTCTTGAACTCCCGGGCAATAGCGGCATGAAGACTAGCCATCCGGACACAGCTCCGCGCCATATACTGAAAATG